>NC_143561.1:72320625-72622500 GCF_054136105.1 Typopeltis vanoorti
ATAACGACAAAGTCCCGAATCCACAGAAAACGGGAAAATGCAAATATTATTCGATCCTCTTTCTTTTGCAAGTGTTGCTTAATATTTGAATTACTTTATTATAGAGAACTTCTTCCCCCCCTTAATTTAAAAAAAATGACATAATTTAATTAAATTACAAGTCGTTTAATTAGAGATACCTGTGTATACACTTCGTAATTTCAAACTAAAAGAAACTAGGAGAAAGACTGTAGGTTCAATTTTATCAGTTTATTCAATTCTGATTAATGTTGGAATTACTTTAGTATTTATGAAAGAATTAAACCAAGTACCAGTAAAAAAAAAAATTAAAAAATATAAATACAAATGGATGGAACACGTTCAAAGAATGAAAACAGAAAGATTACTAAAAACAAGCCTTAAAGTACAAGCCATTAGGAAAAAGAAAACTAGGACGTCCTCTTAAACGATTCAACGATGATTTCTAAGGTCAGAACAGGCCGTGCTGGGCTTAATTCCTTGATACGCATGATGATGATGATGATGATGATGATTACTTTAGTATAGAAAATTCATTTTATTTTCAATAATTTTGAAAAATAAGATCATCTACTTAATCGTTAATTACAGAGGCTTGCGTATCTGCATGTTAACTTCACAATGCTAGGTCCCTAAAAGAGACACTGTAGGTCCAGATTTAGTCACTGATTAAAGGATCTTTCCCATTTTCCCTTGCTTGTTAGGATCGGATTAATCCATTATTAATTAGGCTTCAAAAAAAAGCCAAGTAACTTGGCTTTTTTTTGAAACCTAATTAATAATGGATTAATCCGATCTTTATAGCGTATTATGGCTGCCAATTGTGTTTTTCTGGTTCGAAGGCCCGAATTTTGGGTTTTTTTTGGGGGGGGGGATTAACCTGTCACTATTATTTGAGACCGACTAACTCACTTTTATTTGAAAAGCCGTGGTAACGGTTATTCGCGAGACGGGATTCGAATCCCAGGTCTTTCCAACCAAAGAACACCGTCAAAATCAATTCAGCTACGGAAGCTCCAGAGAAACTTTCCTAGACTTTTATTTCAGTCGATTCCATTGGTATCAAGCTTTGGTGAAGACAATTAAGGCAAACTTTAAACTTGCACAGATAGTAACTGACTTCTTTAGAATTCTTAACAATAAAAAAGTTTTCTTGTTGGGGCCTTCTGTAGATTTTTTTCTTAAATATTGACAGTTTTTGATTCCTTCATTTTCTAATCCCCCCCCCCCTGAGATACACTCGATAATCTCACCTAAATTCTTGTTGCACTTAATCACTCACTCAAGATTTGTGCGTCATACCGAGAGACACAAAATATACATATCATAAAACATATCATAATCATAATATTATATTTATACATATAATAAAATATACTAAGTATTCCCTTCGCACAAAATTCTGAGTAGGTGATCATCTATCTCAGCTTTGAAAAATATTGTACTTTAAACGCCGGAATGCTTTTATGGAGACTCCACATAAGGAGATGTTATATTTTAATGCTCTTCTTATTTATTTATTTCATTGATAGCGTTGCAACTGAGCTCCCCTAATCTAAAAATCCATTTGTTGATCAAATTCTGCTGACTTGTTACCGCGTGATTTCTCAGGTCAGTCTTCTCCTTTGTGAAATGAAAAGCCTTCGGCTATTTCATCTTCTGTCAAAAAGTTCTTGATGCCGTTGAGGCATTGCCATATACTTTATAATATTAAAATAGTGATCTTGACCATCAAAATAGCATAATATAGAATAATCTAAATATGATTTAAGAATAAAATGTCAGATCTAACGGTATGGAAATGATAGGAAAGATTTAATAGCATATACAATATTTATTCCTTTTTTGTTATTCATGTTCTGCAATATTGAGAACAATGTACATTATTCCACTGAATATTGTACATCTGGATGTTAACAAATACACAACCTTGAGATAAAACATTTTTCTTTATTACTGTTAAGTCAGATCCGTGCAGCATCCTTTAAAATATGACAGTTTTATATAAAAAGAAAAAATAACATAAATTTCGTTAAATTGTGTATCTATTAAAATACAATGTAACTGTTTTTTCTTTAGGACTAGTCTCTTTTGTCCTATTAGAACGGATGCTTGAACAATGGGGTGTGCTATATTTAAATATCTTTGTCCTCGTTTCTTCGTAACTCTTTAACAACTATAGCTTGCACTTGATAGGAAGTTATTGTCACTAATTCTCATCTTGTTATGTATTTAACGTTCTTTGGATGGTTGTAACTTCCTGATGATACAACACTTGGCTCACAGCCAAGAATGTCTCTAAAGGTTCACATCGCTTTTGCTACCAGTAAATATTTGAAACACTAAATTAAATTATGCAAAGCTTGATCTGAAATAAACAAGTAAATGAGGAAGTGAAGTAACAAAAATTAACCAATTTTAATCTCTCAGCAAGGAAAAAATATAATTTAAATCAAAGTTAAAATTCTGAACTGATTTTTCAAAAAGTAGCTTTCATTAAAGTTTTCTTAAGATGGATGTCATTGATCTAACAAAGGAAATATATTTTTAATAAAGTGGTGCGCTGTGCTGTGCTTAATAGAATGTGTGGTGAGTCCATATTTTGGAGAACACACACACACACAAAAAAAAGAAAGGGGGGGAGAGTAAACAGTGTGTTAGGTTCGCCAGTCAGTATTAGCTGAAGAAAATCATTTACTTGCTTACTAGAGTCCCCGCATTTCATTCGATATAGACGAAGCTCTTTGGTTGAAAAGACCTGGGTTCGAATCCTATCTAGACCAGAAGAATCTTTATCACGGTTTTTCAACTGAAACTGAATTAGCTGGTCTCATAAAGAGGTAGAAGGATTTTCTTCCTGGAAACTCGGGTTTTTCATCCAGAAAGCAGGCGACCTGGCTATTAGAACACATGCAATTATCAGACGTGATACAAATGGCCTCATAGCCCGAGTTGCTACAGCCGTAAACCCAAATAAACGAAATCAAACTTGTTTACATGTGACAAGCACTATGACCAAGAAGCATTGTCTGGTAGTACAGGACTACCTTTTTATTTTACTGAAGACTGGAAGAGGACTAAAAAAAAAAAGCATATTTAGTCTCCAAAGTAGTATTTCCCAGATTATCTAATCCTTAGCTCTTCCACAGCATACTGATATACTTTAGGTTTCCAATCTTTATCTCAATAGATCCATAAAATGAAAGTGGAATTTTATGCTCGCGATATGTGCAGGATTGCAATCAGCAAAATATGATGATACCATCATCATCAGTACAACAAATCGCAAATTTATTTAATGATGATGAATTATACATAATTTTATAATTTTCATAAGGGCTGTTAAATGTACATAATTTTGATAAAATTATGTACCTTTCACAGCCCTTAATATGTTTGTAGCGTTCAAAACCGGTTTGAATTTGATATGGCTCACTCACTTTGTATGTTTTTTTTTTATTGCACAGTACTATAATTATCTGAAATGACATAATAAAAACAGGAATTAAATTATATCGATCATTACTGAGTTTCCAAAATAAACAACTATCTATCTATCGGCCTATCTGTTGTTCCCGTGGCAGAGATCCATCTTTTTCAGTTATCTTTGTGTTTTGCAACAAATTTTGCCCCCCCCCCTCTCTCTCCAGCCCTCCTAACACGCCATCTTTCATTATTTTTCTGTCATTCCTTGAAAAATTAATTAGGCTTTCATCTTTCTTTTTTTCTTTCTGTGATCCATGTCAAAGCTACCCACGGAATTTTCCCCTTGTCCTTTCTCAGTATATAGACAGTCCCTTCCCCTCCCCTTCCATTTTCCCTCCTTTTTATTTCTCTGGAAATACTTTTTTTTTTATTTGTCTATTTATAATAACTCTTCGTTTTTCAAACGCTGTGGCTAAAATATTGCTAATATTTTACATAAACACTGTCAGAAAGATAATGACTTCCTATTCTTTGGTAGTTTTGATGGCCCTGATTCATATAATAACAAGTCCTTCACATAGCTACTGAATATGTTATTTTGATTTTATTATGATATTTGGATGATTTCAATATATTATTCAAACTTCTGAAAGTGGTATTTTCTTTTATTAATCTTTGTCTGTTATATTCTTGTGAGTTCTATCTGTATGTCAACATTAGATCCCAGGTAAGCAAAATTCTATTTTTCTACTGCATTGGTGAAGTTTAATTTCTTTTGAGCGTTTTTGGATCACAGTTTAAGAGCGTTTGTTCTATTCGTATTTATTTTATGACCAACTTTACAGTGGGAAGTAATTTGATAATTCAATCAATGTTTATCAACAATGTTTAACGTAAATTAACAGGGAGCTTTCTAGAGGCATTGAATAACTTGACCAAATAAGATATCTTATGCACCACTAAAATACAACTACGATGTAGTCAACAGTTAATTTCATTTCGACATTGATTTGATGAGGCTTTTGTATTATACTGCAATAAGGGAGTAGGGATTTGCTAATGACTCAATACTGGAAATTAATATTTGAATTTCCAGTATTGATACTTTTATCACAGCGATAATTTTATAAATTTTCTAAGCATAGTCTTCGAAGGAAAAGATTTTAATTTTTCTTCAGAGGCTACTCCTTAGAAATCTGTTATGCTTCTGGTGATGACAATGACTAATCAGTGTTTAATACAGATCATTATATCACCTCTACTGTAATCGATGAGCGATGGGAAAAAAAAGTTGATGTTAGCGATTATGAATAAAAAACTCCATATTAAAACGTGCCGGACCTGACATTCATTTATATAGAATATGTTCATGACTTTTTTTTACAACCGTAACAGAACTGAATAAAAGTTAAAAGATTGTGTGTGTGTGTGTGTGTGTGTGTGTGTGTGTGTGTGTGTGTGTGTGTGTGTGTGTGTGTGTGTGTGTGTGTGTGTGTGTGTGTGTGTGTGTGTGTGTGTGTGTGTGTGTGTGTGTGTGTGTGTGTGTGTGTGTGTGTGTGTGTGTGTGTGTGTGTGTGTGTGATGAAAATGATTTTAATTTTCATCACAGATTGTGCCTCAGAAATCTGGAAAGACGTCAACAGACAGCCTTTGTGGGCAAGGCGCATCGTGCCGTGTACAAGTCACGTGTTTATAGCCGGTATAAATTGAGGTGATTTGATACTCCCAAATCAGTGAAACTGTGTCCAGGTGAAATAGCTGGTAGAAGGGAACTGATGGAGTTTGAAAGAGGTGTTGTGTTGCAGGTCATCTTGCAGGCCTATCTGTTGGTAAATTGGGCTATACCAGGTCAACAATCAATGATACCATACTCAGATTGAAGCGCGCAGGGAGTCAACTGCAAGCAAGTGTTAGCGCAGTGGACGACCTCACACTCATCCAGCATGACCGTAGGATGCTGCTACGAAGGATAATATGTAAAAATAGCCATTCACCGGCCGAAACGTTGAATGCGGACTTCCAGGCATCTATTGAAACATGAATCTGTACAAAAACATTCAGAATCTAGGCATAGGATTCCATGGTAGGATCGCAATATGAAAACACCACATAACCCGAACTGACATGCAGCGTTGTCTTCAGTGGAAAGAACGTGTACAATGAAACGTGGAAGCTTGGAAAGCTGGTTTATGGAGATAATAATCACTCTGCATCCTCTAGGCTGCATCCTGTAGGTGTGGGAGATGCCCGGTTGAGCGTCTCTTACCTAATGCGTAACCACAGCAATGAGCCTCTGTAGCTCAGTCAGTATACACGAAGCCCTTTGGTCGGAAAGACTTGCGTTCTATTCCCTTCTGTGGCGTGAGGAACCTTTAGCTGGTATCTTTAAACGAAAGATGAATTAATCGGTCTTACACGGAAGTAGTTTATATATATATATATATATATATATATATATATATATATATATACCCGGAAACTCAGGTGTTTCGTCCCCCAGAACAGTCAAACCGGCCCGGTGAACATTACAATCATGAATACGTCCCAGCCATATGCTGGTCCCGAGACAAGATAAAAATGGGGGGGGGGGGAGCAATGGTGAACTACCCTGTAAACAATCTCACCAAGAACACTTTGTGGCCAATGCTTATAAAGTCACCTAGGGTTGGAAACGACCGAAATGGAAAATCCACCACACCAACCCCAACTATGCAGTTCGGAGGTGGCAGTGTGATTTCTGTGCTGTTTTTCCTAGTTTGGCCTCGGATCTCCTGGGAATTGATCCGAAATCAATGCCCAGGAACATTAAACTCCCAGAGGTATCTGAATATTCTGGAGAATGCAATACTCCCAACTTTTGGCGTTTCTATGGAACTAACTATTGTCTCGTTCAGCAAGACTATGCACCGCGTCATAAGGTTGCTACGGTAACTGCGTGATTTGTGGTGACGTGAATATCACCACACTTAACTGATCTCCAGAGCCCTGATTTCAATCCTATTGAACATGTGTGGGATGAACTGGAGTATCAAGTCAGATAAAGGGACGTCTGAAAAAACAACACTCCAGGCCCTCATTACATGCCTACAGAAAAAAAGGTCCAAAATTCCCATTGATCTTTATCGTATGCTTGTGGAAAGTATCCCACGTAGGATTGCTGCAGTCATCGTAGCGAAAGGAGATCCTACATTTTATTGATATTGGCATTTTATTGATATGTGTCTCACCTGTTCAAAATAGTTCAGAAGTCGATCCCTATCCTAAGTAGATGAGTAACGCACACTGAGACATTTTATGAATCGTTCATTATTAACCGCTTCTATGGGCACAATTGGAAAAACATTACCTCTGGAAAAATTTAAGCTCAGATTTTCTCTATGAATTTTTTATGTTCTGGAAACTTTCAGTATTTATTTTTTTACTACAAAATACAAAGACCGCCACACACATGCACACAATTGTCAGAACACGCAGTTAAAAGACTCGCTTCATAACCTTCCTGTCTCTGTGTAAACAACAACATCCTGTCTTAGTTGTAGAAGCACATTTATTTATACAAATTTCACTGAAATATATCGTGCCATATGTAATCTTGGTTCACATATACACAGCACTAATGCGCTATAGGTATACAACTTTAGTGGGTGGGACTTTCAATACAAGAGGGAGATCCGTTTATTGGTATTTTATTACAGAATGTTGCACTACCGAAATAAACAATTCTGTCAAATGGCTGTTGATATAATTGCTGTTTCAACGTATATGGATTTATGCATATGGAGCTACGATTTCTTTTGAATTTCAGCGTAGGTAGAAAATATCAGACATGTCCCGTGGTTAAAAAAATACGATGTGTGTAAACGAGGTGTTTTCATAAGTGGCTGAGTCAGCAGTTCAACGTGTCTTTCACTATATTTAGCAATGCATATCTGCACGAGTATTTTTCCAAGAAAAGTTTCAGGTAGTGGAAAAGTTGACTGTTAATGACTTTCTCAATTACTTTGGAGAGAATTGAAGTGAGAGTGATTGGGCGGTAGTTTGATGGCGGACTTTTATCTCTTTCTTTCGGAATAGGTTCGATATATGTTTTACTCTGTAAACATTATTGAGATAAGTGCCTGATGAGTATAGAAGATTATAGGGACGATATAGGACAATGTTAGAAACTCTGGAGAACAGATTTTGAGTACGTTTGGAAATATGCCATCAGCATCAGAAGCCTTTCTTTGGTATTTTAAGATATTTAATACTCTCCTGATGTCTCTTTTCCCCCTAGAGAACACAGGATGTACATATGGAACTTTGTTTATGGTATGGCAGGTGGTGATTTTCCAAGGTCATCTGTGCAAGAGTTGTATGATAACAGTGATGTCAGGAAATCAGTTTATCTTTGTGTACTGTAAGAATGGTGTGCTATCTGGATGAGAGAGAGAGAGAGAGAGAGAGAGAGAGAGAGAGATGGAAGTGCAGGTGAGCAAAAGTTGCATCTATTGACCTTTTCAAGGGGCCAGAAGGCACGTCTTCTATTTGGTTTGGACAGCAGGCAGATTTTCCTTCTGTGGGCCTTTACAAATATTTGTATTTGCAAGTAGTTGTTTTACATTTGTTACGTTCTTCAGCTAAGGCTAAGTATGAAGACAGAGTTCTTGTTGAAGCTGTCTGTGGAATATCGAATTTTTTTATTTAGCTACCTTGTTACACCAGTTGTTATACATTGGCTTGGAAAGTGGGCGAAAAGTATGAATAGAATGGAATGGGGAATGATGGATTTCATACTGCTGAGAATAATTTCTGTGACTCGCTCAGAACAGGTGTTTGGATCAGAGGAGTGGAAGTAGTAGTGTCTTACTGTGGAAAGGAAAAGTTCTAGAGGTGATCATATTTGACACTTTTTGTTGTGCCAAAGAACATGAGGATTGGAAGGCAGAAGAGAAGACTTTTTGTGAGAAAGAAAACATAATTTGTGCATTTATCGAGATGAGAACCTATGGTATACCGAGGACAAACTAGTTAAGAGAACATCAAGAGAGAATAAAGAAGATTATCAAGTACTCAGATGGATAGGTACAGTATGTCCGTTACGTTCATTTCTTATAGCAATATTTCTTCATCTCTTTCATCTAGGTCAATATTATTGTAATAAAAGTAAGTCTGTTTGAATTTTGGACAAAATTCACCTTAGGACCTTAGGAAGATGATTTTACTGGTTCAGGAAAATTCACCGTAAACACTTACGCAGTAAGACATTTTGCATTAATTTTTGTAAATAATCAATGGATGATAAAGGGTATTAATCATTAAAAAGGCAAATCTTTATTAATGATAAATGTCAGTGATACATAACATGATGAAATCATTTAAAATTGTGCAATTTAAAAGAGATGCTGCGTAAATAATTAACTTTTTGCTACGGATCGTCAATTCAACAAATTCGTCAGTAACATCCCTCACTGGAAGAAATGCTAATGCTGTGAGTCATTTAATTTTCGTGTTGAATTCAGCATCTGTTTAATAGCGTAACTTCAAACCAATGGCAACAATTTTGCGATAAAGATTTTGTGCCATATGAATAGTTGATGTAAATATGTTAGAAATAGCGTTGATAGTTGCTTTCTCGAAGTCAACCATTAATGTTTCGGAATCTAATGATGAACGTAAGCCCTTTAAGGCACTAAATAATCTGCTGTAAGTTAATTCTAATTTGCCAGGAGGCAAAGCATAAAGCCGCCATGGAATCCTTAGGAGTCTGATGCCAGTCCCAAGCCTGGATAAAGGAGGAGAGTCAGTCAGATGAGTGTCGATGCTCTGACCGTCAAGGAAAAAACACGATTATCTGATGACGATCAACAGCTACAACATGCCGGCTCGGACTTCGCCCGGATCAACAAGATCCGCGATACCAATCGAGCAATCGGGATTGGATCGAAAAGTGGGATACCGAAAGGAAACAGAAACTGAAACTAACAGAACTATTATCAGTAGAAACATGGAATGTACGGACACTTTGGATGTCAGGAAAACTAGAATTACTTCGCGAGGAAATTAACAGATATCAGTGTGATATACTAGGACTGACGAAGATGCTATGGGCATCATCAAGAGAGATGAATGGATGCGTAGTCATATGGGTCAGGGCATGACACCAAGCACGGGATGGCTTTCTTCTTAACAAAAGAGCTAGAGAGGCACTGTTAGGCTATAAACCAGTCAATGAACGAATCATAGCATCAAGATTTCAAGCAAAATCATTTAATATATCAATAGCCCAGATAAATGTGGACAAATCTGACAGCCAGATGAGGATATTGACTTATTTTACAAAGATTTGACAGAGACAATAGAAACAATACCAAAGCAAGATGTAATAATTATTGAAGGAGACTGGAATGCCAAAGTCAGAAGAGATAATGATGGTTGGGAAAGAGTAATGGAAAATATGGTTTCGGAGAAAGAAATGAACGAGGTGAAAAAATGTTAGAATTTGCTGTGGATCACGATATGATGATCTGTAACACAAGATTCCAGCAAAAGGAGTGTAGAAAATGGACGTGGCGATCAAATAATGGGAAAATCAATAACATGATTGATATGATTATGATTAAAAGAAGATGGATAACATCAGCAGTGTCGAACTTTTCAAGGAGCGGATATAGACTCGAATCATAGTTTAGTGATTGCAAACATCAAATTGAAATTAAAAAGAAAATATAAACCCCATCATCAGAAACGAAGATATACAACAAGAATAAGTGAAGCAGAAATGGGAAGAAGGTACAGAACAGTATTAGCAGAGAAATTTAAAAGTGTGGACATAGAAAAAAATTCGAATCTAATAGTGAAAGGAGTAATGAAGGCGATAGAAGATGCAGTTGAAGAAACAGTACCAGAAAAAGAGAAGATCAAGAAGAAGTGGATTAGAACAAAAAACACTGAAGTTAGTATAGGGGAAAAGAATGCTGAAGATAAAAAGGGATATATAAGAACAAATAGCGGATCAATATAGAAGAAAGTGTAATGAGGTGAAAAAACAATCAGAATGGATATGATGAAATGATTAGAATCCCAATGCAATAATATAGAACAGTACTATGGAGAGCATAAAACTAGGGAGGTATACAAAATGATTAGAACTATTAATAGAAGGAAACCAAGTAAGAAATCAAGAAAAAGAAGTTTGGAAGAACTTGTTACAGGAAGATTCTAAGAATAAGATGAGTACAGAAAATCACAAACGAAGAGCTCTGTCGGAAGATACAACCAAAAGAGACTCTAATGCAGAAGATAAAACGGAAGCTGCAATTATTTAGATGCATCTGTAGAATGAGTGAGGACCGGAAGATAAAGACATTTATGTTTGGTATTTTGGATGGTTTAAACAGAAGAGGTAGACGTTTAAACAGAGAATGGATAGACGATATAAAAGACTAGTGTGGATTGGGTGTACAAAAACTGCGACACTGTGCACTGGACAAAGAAAGGTGGAAGAAGATAGTGAAGGGGGCATCGGACACCACGGGGCAGTGAGCCCATGGTTCGTGATGATGAAAGCAAAAAGACGTGGAATGCTAATACTTCTGATTAATATATGTATAATTTAATAATAGTAAAAAGAATAGCCTAATTAACTGATAATATATATTTGGGCTGCATTCAAAAGTACCGTCGCATGCCCAATCCTTATTATTTTCAAGATCATCTAATCCAGCTTGTGTACCGAACAAAATTCTCTCTTCATCATCTTCACCACTATTGTATAATAAAAACTGCTCACCATTTTCTAGAAATTTATACTCATCTGAAATTATATATCCGCTTCTTTCAATTGGGATAGAGGTGCTTGGCCTTTCTTTTGCGTCCATCTAATATTACAACACAAATTTGCTAAAGACGACATCAGAGATGAAGGGAATCACACAAGTACACTGTCAGTTAGAAAGCTTAATTTTAAAGAAATTACCTTAATTTAACTAGTTGGTTGATAAAGTCACCAGATTGTTAGTTTAAATTTTTACGGCGAATTTTCCGGCAACGGATTTTACTATTTTGAGAGTTGAATTACAGAAAATTGAGCTTTGGGGGGAAAGAATGTGAAGAAGTAATGGTGGTCTCCTAAATTTGAAGAGTGGTAAATACAGCAGATAAACGCTGCTGAGTGAAGCAAAGAAACCTTATGTCAGAATAGGTAAATAGCAAAGGATTCTAAATTTGGCGTTCTCTGTTAGATAATGTCGGATCTAACAAAGGCACAGGTGCCATCTTTCTGGCAAAATTAATAACGAAGGGTGTGAATAGGACACAGTATGTGGACTGTGATTATATTGAGGCCATTTATTTTGCCATTTTTGCCATGGATGTTGGTAAAGTACATATAAAAGTAATCTGGTTAGTAAAAAAATTAATCTTGTTTGACAGGAGATAGATTCTTGTACATGATCATACATAAAGCGGTCGGTTTCCTTGCCACGTTATCGTGGCCTCGACAGCGTCTCCCACATACCACTACTCAGTCACAGCGGAATTATGCACCAGATGATCAGAAAGCCTCCTAACTCTTTACTGATGATTCGGATTCGTGTCCTATTCTGGCGGCAGCCTTAATCATTGAGAAGAGAGACGTGACTAAGACCAGCATCCCCTGCTCTGGAGACCAAACATGGAATTGGCCACTTCAATTAGCAAGTCGGTAGTGGTTTTTTTTTTTTTTTTTTTTTTTTTTTTTTTTCACGGGTGTAGTTGGCATTTCCTCCAACTAGGAAAATATTCTCTTTTAGCGGATCGCTTAATTTTCATTGCTAAACGATTCCTAGCTTCAAGATTTCTTGATTGAAACGATACTTTTTGCTATAATTGTATCATTTTACTCCAACACGGTTTATGGAATTTAAAAATTATATCTACAGAACATTGCCAAAAATGGCTCTAGGTTTATTTGTTGTGATAATGAATGTGAATCAATATACAAGAATGTTATTATGAAGCACATACCCTTTTTATAAGTATCCCTGTTATTCATTTACTAATTTTAACAATTAAACTTCTGTCGTTCTTGTAAAAATTCGAGACTTTTATCTCAAAGTGATGTTGACAGATATCTACACTGCTCTACAAAATTAACAACGCACTTAGAAAATGTCGTCTAACTAGTGCAGGTTGCAAGGAAGCAGGACAATATTTGGTATGGTGGTCTACAATAAAATAACAGTGAAATAAGAAGACAGAAAGAAAGGTCGGACAAGTATAAGATACATTACATAGGAGTGTATAATAATTACCAAAAAAAAACATTATAGAAGTCGACACAGTATTCTCAGAAATATGGTCACAAACATCAACATGACATATAATCCCCTCTAACTGCTAAATAGGCCTAACATCCGTGGACAGTGCTCGATATAAGGGTGTCTATAAGAATCTATGCATAGAAATCCCATTCTTTACCAGAGCAGATTTTATCCCACCAAGTGACTAAAGCAATTGCTGTCGACGTGCAATCCAACACTAAAGGACGTCGCATATATTCGATCGAATTTGAGTGTGGCGATGTGATGTGGTGGTACGCCAGCCGTTGGATGTCTTCAGTTTCAAGATACCCTTCCACCACCACCCACCACACCACTTAAGCTCTGTGGGCAGTGGTATTATTATTATTGAAAAGAAAATTTAGACCAGTCGCATTCCTACAAAGTTTCTGGAACCCTCATAGGGTTCGAGAATCTGTTCTTGGTATCTCTGCTCCAGTACGCAAAACACAAAGGATGTAGTCGTTAATCTTTATTCGGCCCAGCACGAGAATGTTGCCTTCATCTTAACTGTATATAGTTTTCTCTGATGTTGGATGGATGGTGCCGCAACTCGTTCTCTCAAAATACATCGTGTAAAATCTCTTTATAGGTAAAATTAGAACTCATCAGGGAACAGAAGTATACTCCCATTTGTCCAGGCTCCAAGTTACATGTTCATGGCACCAATTTCGACGAGCTGTGCGGTGCGTTGTGATTAATCACATACAGAGCACTGGCTTCCTTCCGTATAGTCCACTTGAATTGAGTCTCTTTAATACATACTGGCTGGACATATTTTCACCTGTGACAGGGACAACTTCAAGAGACAGTTGGCGACAGAAAATCCGTCTTGCTGTTGGATCCAGATAGCGGTCTGATTGAGGTAACCTTGGCGATCTTGACCAGCTCCTGTAGTGATTCTTTTCTTTTGAAAACTTAGTCCATTCTGCCGAGAAGAACACTATGGATGCAGTTTCAAGCCGCTGGATGACCTAAAACTGCGTCTTGAAGTCATCCAATGGCCCGCGCCATCTCAAAAAAATCATCTAAACTAGCTTTTTTAAAGTGTAGTCCGTTGCCCACTGGTGAGCCACATGGTTTTCCTAGTCATCGAAGAGAATTTTGTTAGTAGATGAATATATATATATATATATATATATATATATATTATCGTAGTTTCTAATTTTTCCGATAGAGTTTAGAATACGATACATTAAAAGCCTAATATAAAATTCTAAATAAATATTCTAATATGTTACATGATTCGTTTGATTTCAGAATAATGAAATGTATAATATCTTGCCAGTGGCGCACTCAGGATTTAATCTTGGGGTGAGCCGAGTTGAACGGATTAAAAATATTATCAAATTCAATAAAATTCATTAGGTGATTATAAAAATTTATTTAAAGAATAAAATCCATTTTCTTTTCTTTTTACAAAGCTCTTGAATTACTTCAGTCGTGGTTACATTAATCGCTCTCTCTCTCTCTCTCTCTCTCTCTCTCTCTGTATATATAGAAAAGCTAGTTCGTCCAATCGTGATTGTGTCATGGTAGATCTTAAATAGGTTTTTAAAAGGCGTAAGATAGAAAATGACCTTTCACTGACGCATGTTGTTTCCGGAAGCGTTGCAAATATTTTTAATAAGTTATAGATGTTAGGATATATCATTTTGTTACACTTCGAAACTGCATCAATGGCATTTTTGCATGAAGCTATTGTAAACGATTTTTCAAATTTTTATACCACAACTTGAGCTCGGGCAAACGAAGTAGTGCTCGGGCGGACCGAGCACTCGTTCGCCTTGTGTTCACAGCGGCCATGATTCCAGAGAGTTTTAGGGTATTCCCACTTATGTGACCGCTAAATTCATAAGTAGCATACAAATATAAGACATGACACAACATAAATTTTAAAAAAAATGAATTTTATTAATTAGGAAAAGATTTCTGGAAAATTTTCTAGTGTGTTTTTCTTTTTCTTTGGGGGGGTGCCACGGTCCCTTTCCCCCTCTCTAGGTGCACCACTGTATCTTGCCACACCCTGTATATCTCAACGCGCGAGTGTATAGTAGCACATAAGTCAACCACCATGTCGCGACTGTACTCTGAGAAACCATATCCTAATTTTCATTTAACTTAATTTTCTATTGAAAAATATTAAGGTTCTGTATGTTATGACAACTATACAATTTTCACTTAGGGGGGGGGGGGGGTATATAAAGACTTTCTTCTGGTGGTATAATATGACATCGATAAAGGATGGAGTATGGGGACTAGCGGACAGCTGTGTAATATGAATTATCGAGGTACGCAGCAACCTGAAAACGTCTAGAAACACTGATCTAAACGATGAGTTGCCATCGTGAATGTACCATAGAAAACCATGTGGCTCAATATTGAGCAACTCAAAAACGAGAATGAAGTGATATAAGTGCAACTCATGTATTTACAGTAATTTGTGCTTTCTACGTATCTCTTGAGTAGTAGATCAATTTCATCTACGCCCACTCAATCACACACACACACACACACACACACACACACACATAATAATTTGCATTTTGTACGCACCTCTTGAGTAGTAGATCAATTTCTATTTGATACTCGGAATTTGTATGCCAGAATGTATATTATATAAAATATGCGAGATACTGTTTCAGACAAAATAAACAGAATAAAATGAGAAACATTTTGTAAATATATATATATATATATACTAGGGTGGGATAGCCCCCTTGGCGCCTACAGCGCCCAACCCCCCCCCCCGTGTTTTCCGAACTGGTAGGCCGGTTCTCCTTGATTCTGATGACTCGAATTTTGAAGACTCGAAAGGGGTGACCCCCCCCCGGAGCCCAACCCCACGAGTTTCGGACTGGTAGGCCAGTTCTCCTTTAATTCTGATAAATCGAATTTTAAAAACTCGAAAGGGGGTTCCTCCCCCTGGCGTCTATGGCGCCCCCCCCCCGACTTCCGGACTGGTAGGCCGATTCTCCTTGAATTCTGATGACTCAAATTTTGAAGACTCGACACTCAGGGTAGCCCCTGAGTTTCAAAACGTTGCAAATAACTTGACAAAAAACGTGACACAAAAACGTTACATAAAAACGTTTCATAAAAAGGCTTTATATCTATAGGGCAGATATATATATATATATAATATAAATATGAATATTGATATAAAATTGGAAATGTCAATGTTAATCAGTACTTGGGAGCTACATTACATGTAAATATGCATTGTATGCAATGGAGCATGTAGGAATAAATTACCTCCTGATAGGGTTACTATTAGGAAAAAAATGTAAACACACACACACACACCAACGCTAAGCAGAGAAGTTTTGTTTGTGGCTATAGGTTCTGAGAGTTCTTTTTGTACCGACAGCCATTTCCAAAGTTTTAAATTTTTACCAGTTTTCTAAGCATTCCACAGAAAAATCTCCTTATTAACAGGAGTGTTCTTTATAGATATATGTTTGGCAGCAATGTGTATGACTATCAGGATACCTTCTTCTGTCCACTATATGTTCTCTGACTGAATTAACTAGAATAATTCTTGCCAGTATTGTTATTATGAGGAATGGGAGATGAAATCATCCACGGGTTTCCTACTACTTTCCAGTCCTTTGTTCTCTTTCAGACGTATTAGGGATGTCCAGGAAAAAAAGATTCGACATATTGCAAATTTGCAGTCGGTCCGCCTCGCGGCTGTAAGAAAAATTATCATCTGGTCCAGGATATCCAAAAAACTTGCTTTGTGTTCAAACAGAAAGCGATTTTGTCCCATACTAAAACTATTACGTGCAACTACTCTCCTTCCATGTCTTCACCTTTTATCAAATAATTGCATCCACTGTTTCACATCTACGCCCACTCAATCACCCACACACACACACACACACACACACACGCGCGCGCACGCGCGCGAAACACCATTATAACCACCCATAGATGAGGTTGAACTCGTGAAATACTTAAGATAAATTGCCTCCCTCTACGCCAAGAATAGCTCGCTGCATACGTAATTGAAATCAGATAGAAATCGGAAGAATATTTGAATAGCTTTAGATATTAACAGTGCTTCTGGTTCTGGTGGTATTCTTCAAATTGTGCTTTAGAATTAACATGCCTGTTCTACATCATATTTACAGTCTTGTAGATGAGTAAAACTCGTCCTGTATCTACCCTACAGTATGGAAGCAATCCTATATTCACCCCCTTTGGTTTGCTAGTTTTTCTCTCGGGACATTCTCTCCAATGCCAGAACTGTCCCAGAGTTCTCTACTTTTGTCCACGCTCCTCTTTTTCTTCTTCTTCCTTTATATAAATGACCTTCTCACACTAACTTCAAGTTTCGCTGATACATTCAATTTGTCTTCTTCCTCTGAAAAAACATCTCAGTACTCAGTACTCAAGATATTCCATTATTATGGAATATCTTGAAGTATAATTAGCGATTTCCATAATCATTTCCTTTGGGATGGAGGAACGACCAACAGTGTGAACTTCATTGTCATCAAAAGACAGTCTTATTTTAATTATCACAAGAAATATTTTACTTCCCGTTCCTTTACCAATAATAATACTAATCTTTATTCAAGATTAAATTTATATTCTTAAACACAATTACGTACATCTCTACCCTTTCTTGATATTATCAACGGAAGAACATCACATTCAGAGTTTTTTATTCATCCATCAAATATTTTGATGTCCTTTTCTTATCATGTCACTTCTCACCTATACAACTATTGAATAAAATGCACTAAAACTATTGGCAACAGCATCGACGCAAAAATTAGTTTTCATTTAACAGTCGACGCTGTTTGTTGTTAATTAATTTACAACTCTCAAATCTGATTACATCAGATCGTTGAGAAAGAATTTGCACACCTCTACTGATCAGTGGATTGAACGACGAACGACTATGATGACCTGCAACAGCAAGGAAAAGGAGTAGAAAACTTGAGCAATTTTGCTGTAATTTTTCCCAAATGCATTATGTTAAAAAATACTAAGCAGGTAGTAGTATAATTTGAGTCGTAGGTTATCTGTAATTTCAGTTTTTGGTGTGAACAGAAAAACTTTGCTAAAATAATGGATGGGAACTACCATTGGTTCTCATACTGAAGACTTAGCATGTAATTGTTATAACGAGTGACGACGGTGAGCAAAGCTGTTAGTCTGTTTTTGTTTTGTTTTTTTGAAAATACAGTAAGTAATACTGGTGATCACATTAATCTAGATTCGATCTTTGTATAATTTATATAGATTAATTCTAGACTCAGCCATGGAGCGTCGAGGTTTACTGCTGAAGTTATGACTCCTGTGTGCGAGATCAGAAAGAGAGTTATATGATGTATATTTTTAAAGATTCTCTCGTATAATTTTCATACTTGTTTTACTTAACTGCCTTGCTATTTGAACTCATTGTGAAGTTTTTCCCATATAGAATATAAAGTTTGTTTCACATGTGGAATTTTTTTTTCTGTGTTTGCTCTTTAAAAAACAACAAAGTTAAATGTATCTGTTTAGGTGCTTTTGCAATGTGAAGCAATTTATCCACTCTCATTTCTTGGTTTAGAATTAAGCCATCAGTCGGTTTCTCTTATACTGCCAACTTTGTCGACAAACTCTTTTACAGTATGACGGTATCGTACCTAATGATGCCAACAGTAAGCAGCTCTTATAACAGATGAACCTCAAACCATTACATGAGAGCCCTGAGAAACACTTGCATAACAAACATTTGAAGAGAGAGCACGTTGCATTACCACAGTGGACAACCGGAGAGAAAACCGGAGAAAAAAGATGTACGTATTTATATAGTCTCACTTTTTACCACCATACCAGTACAAGAAACTCTTCGGTGTTTAGAATCTGATTTCCCAGAGGTTGTTATGAACCTATTTAAATCTGCCATTAAGACAGGCTATTTTCAGTGAAATAATAAGTTTCTCAAGCAAATACAAGGAACAGCGATGGGCAGTCCTATCTCGCAAAGCTAGGACGAAGGCAGAAAAGAACTTTTTAATACTATATTCCCTCAGCCTCGTATATGGTTACGTTCTGATGATACATTCGCAATCTGGTCCACTGATTCACAATTACTTCAGTTCCTAAAGAAAATAAACTCCTTTACTCCCGTATCAAGTTTACCATTGAACGTGAATCCAATAACCAACTCTCCTTTTGGATACCTTAATTATTCGTAATCCCACAGGTCATGTTGAATTTTCAGTTTATTCGAAGCCAAGTTTTACTGAGAGACACATCCGTTCATCTTCTCAGCATTATTCATAGCAAAAAACTGGCATTATCAAGAGTCTTGTATATAGAGCTCATACAATCTGCTCTTCTGATCCCCTGTTGTTAGATGAAATGAATAAAATTAAAAGCATTCTGATATGTATCAGATGAGCGATCTGGTATGGATATAACAAAACTACCATTCGAAAATTAATGATAATTATAATCCTTCCACCAGACTACAATCTGATGCGAAAAGAATTTCAATACCCTACCTTAAAGGAACCTCGGAACAGATAGCAAGTATTCTTCGAAAATTTAATCTATACGCTTCCTTTAATCAAGCTCGGAAACTGTTTTCTTTCCTACCACCATCCACAAAAGATGTATTACCACCTCTTTCCTTACCTAGTGTCTATCAAGTACCCAGCTCACGCCATCTTTGTTATCTTGGACAGACTAGCCGTTCTGCATTGATTAGAATTGAAGAACATCATGATTATTAGATTTTTTGTTATCCGACAAGTCTGAGTCTGGTCTTGCTTCGCACGCTATTGACATTAGGCACAGAGTTCTACGGAACCAAACTAAACTTCTTCATTCCAGCAAAGTTGAAATTCGATCGTCTTTTCCTAGAAACATGTGAAACTCTACTAAATCGTCCGAACCTGAACCAATCAAACTGCATTCTGATATCCAAGTTTTAGGAAGTGATCACTATTAACTGTTCACAAGTTTTCTCTTTTTTTAATCTACGCAACTTTATACAATTGTTCGTTTGAACTCCAATAGTGTAATACCATGTATCAGCTGCGACCGCGACACAAACTAATATGCTCATGAATTATGACTCATTATTGTGATTCATCTTTCGAATGTCGTTAACAGTCTGTCTTCCTAAGTACACGTAACATTGGATGAAACATATTGGAGTTTTCTTATTATTATTCCTTCCCTCCTCTTTTACCTTGTGGTGTCGAGGATTTTTCTACATTTAACCGCTATCCTATCGAGGATAAGGTGGTTAGCCCTATGCCTCCCGGTGTGTCCTATCTGTATATGGATGTGTTCATGGGCCTGTTTGCCTGTTCTGGGGGGACGAAAAACCGGAGTTTCCGAGTGAAAAAAACCTTGCCTCCGTATGAGATCCGTTAACTCACCTTTAGTCGAAAGAGATCAGATAAAGGTTTCTCAAGTCTTTCCCACTAAAGGGCTTCGTCTATACTGACTGAACTACGGAGGCTCATATGTTGGAGTTTTTAAAATGAAATTCCATATAATTTTTGCTACATGTGTGCTTCGAGTGCACGTACAATTAAAAGTATTAATTAATGAATCTTGCATTCTTCAGTATCTAACTCCGAAAGATCCTTTGTTTCCCATTGTGATCAATAGTATTAACGATTACTGACTGATTAATACTGATTAATAATTTTTGAAATTATTAATCAGTAATACTGATTAATACTGATTAATAATGTATAATGATTATATTATTAGTAAATGTCAAAAAAGGAAGAATAATGTGTATGGCCCTTATGTGTTAAATTCGGTACTGCACGAGCAATTTCAATTCGGCTATTCGTTAAATATTTATAATAATAACAACAATAATAATAGTAATTTGACAATGACAAAGTTTATTACAAATATACAATGGAAGTATTACTGTCACATTTTCTGCTCACTATAAACATTCGGTACAAAATTTTAAGTGAATAATGTTACATAAATATGCAAAAATAGTAATATTAATAACTTATGTATTTTACATTTTTTTCATTTTCCATTATTATTATTATTATTATCATCAGAGACCTTCAGTGAGTCAAGGACTCATCGAAGGAGGCCATTTATCCTTTACACCGTCTTGTATATCCTCTTAAACTCATTCACACTGCATGCACTTACCACTTTCACTCACCCACTGCTCTGTGAGAGAGAAAGCTAGTCTCACCACTTTCTTATCCGCACACAAACTCCGCAGATACTTATCCTTTCCTCACCTTCCGTATATTGAAAAATTTCAATCTTCAGTATCTTATGATACTCCTTTCAGAAGAGAGTAGGCCTCTATCATATCATTTCTTTTTCTTTTCTTTTCTTTTTTGGCACTACTCTGAATCTCTACTCATAATATACAGTCCATAATTTCTGTATCTTCTTTAAACCCTTTCTAGAGCTTCTTCTCCCTTCGAAACTTTGGAGACCAGATCTGTGCATAGTAGTCCAGGTGAGATCGTAACTAGGCCTTGTAAAGACTCAGATCTTATCCTTACCTGTCAATGTTAACAATTAACATCTGAGATGCATTGGAAATTTTTGGTATGCGACTTTTGAAATTAATCAACCATAATTTCAAGATCCTACCCTTGTCAGTTTCTCCAAGCATGATCCCAATATAATATGCTGTTGGAAATCCCATCCTGCCAAACCAAAGTGCATTACTTTACACTTACTAATATTAAACTGAAATGGATACTATCACATTTGCTCACATTTCCAGCCTCTTCAAATCATTCTGTGAGTGCTGTATATTCAATAACATCCTTAGTTGTCCTGCCGTCTTGTCTATCTTTGCCTCATTAGCGAACATTTGAACATCTGACAGACCCTTCCCAATGTCATTGATTTATAGAATGAAAAAAACAGTGGTACAAGGATTGATCCCTGGAGTATTCCAGTGGATACCTTTAATCTAGCAGATTAGAACCCTCAGAAACTACCTTCTGATATTTGTTCATCAGTCACTCGCTTATCCTGATGGAACCCACCATTTGTGCTCAACAGATGCGCTCTTGAACTAACACCTGTTCTTTATTATCTATATACTATATTATATTCACATGGCATCCACTCTACAGCATAGAAGCAAGCCCATATAATGCCAATTTCAAAAATTGAGACCCATTGTTCTCACATTTTCAAAGTAATTGAAAAGCTCATCAACAGTCAACTTCTTCGACATATGAAGAATTGTCAACTAATTAATGACGACGAATATGGATTTCGCCAATCAAGATCCACAATAGAATTTCTTGCCTATATCATCCACCTTTGGATACATGCCATGGAAAAGGCTGGAAAACTTGCCTTGTTGCTTGAAATTTTAGGTATTTGATAATATCTGGAATCGAAGATTTCTAAGCAATATTCCATTTTATTTATTGTCTACGTTTCTTACTTTGCAATTGATTGCCAAATTTCCCTTAGGTTGTTCACTCCGTGTTCTTCCTCTTCACATTTTTCCTATTGATGCAGGTGTTTCTAGGGCTCTCTTATTTCACCAACCCTATTACATACACATACCGGTCACTGAATTAGCAACTTTTATTTAATACGGTATTGGACCTTCTTTAGCCTGAATTACATCATAATTACAGCATTCGGTTGGCATAGATTCCACATGGTGGTGGATTGCATCTGCAACATACCAGGCGTTTACTAGACAGTCCTGCTTTCAATGGCTCAGATTTAACGGAAGAGGACTTTGCTCCCAGATCTCTTTCTCTAACATGTCACATACATTCTCAATGGGATTCAGATCCGGGCTTTTTGGTGGACAGGAAAGATGGTGGAAGTCGCTGTCATGCTCACTGAACCACTGCTAAACAATTCTTGCACAATGAACAGTAGCATTGTCGTCCATGAAACAACCATCACCGGCTCGCTTAAAAGTCAATGTTGTAGGATAGACTTCATCGGCAACAATGTTCAGATATTCCTCGGAAGACACCCAACTTTCCAGTTATATCAGGGGGACCCGTTTAATACCAACAGAACATGCTCCACACCATTACACCAACTCCAGAAACTGGAGTTGTTTTACAAGGCAAGTTGGGTTCATTGCTTCATGGGACTCCCTGCTTACCGTTGGTACAGAACACGGTGTACCGTGACTCGTCGTCTTCTAGTGTCTAATCACGGTGTTTTCCTGACGCTACTGTAGACGAACTTTCCTGTTCTTATTCGAAATCAGTGATTTCCATATAGGCATGCGACTGCCAGTACCGAATACTCTTCAATTCTCTGTGTATAATTGGGTGAGATATGGATCGGGAACCTTATATGCTGCACATATAAGGTTCTGTTTGTCCGTATACAAGGCCTTCTCAGACGACGGTGATCTCCAAGTCGTAACTGTCTTAGGACCACTGTTACGCCTCTTAGACAAGCAATGTGGATTATTCCCCCCCCCCCTGATTAATCATTCGGGCTATCTCACCTTTTGAGAACTTGAACCTAGTAATCTCTGCTGTATTCAAAATCGTGACTTCAGCCAGATTAGTAAGCCCTGTATCGAACTCCGAAAGATACCAATATACATTAACTCTCCTCATCCTTAAGAACAAGATTTAAAATTATTTTAGAAACCATATCATGGAGATCTCAAATCTATTGAACATATCCAGTCAGAAAATATAAATTTCAAAGTCTTTGACTCTTTGAAAATATTGACAGAAAACATTTCCACCAATACCTACTTCACTATCGTACATACATTGATAATAGTGCTCAACTACACCTTGACAAACATAGACGTACTAATACTGACCGAAGGTCAGTATTAGTACGTCTGTGTTTGTCAAGGTGTAGTTGAGCAATCATACACTATTAATAACTACCAAACCTACAGCTTATGTAGACCAAACAAAAGAGGAGGTGGCATTGTGGTATTTATCAAAGAAAAATACAGTGTGACCGAAAAACAAATTCGTTTCGAACATGCGGAAACACTAATTTTGGAAATCGCAAATAGCGACAAACATGGTATCAAATACACAATAAACATAATATACAGATCCCCCAGATAATAACCCACTTAGCTTTCTGCATGGATTAGAATCATGGCTAAGCGGCATTGGACCCTGTGCCACACATCTGCTCATCCTAATAGGAGATATTAACATAAATACTCTTGATCATGCTTCAACCACTAACACATACCTTGATATACTAAGCCGCTACAACATAAACCCTACCATAAACTCCCCAACTACAGAAGAAATATTCAACAATTCACTAGCACAATCATGCATTGACCATATCAACATACGGGCTCCCATCCATACATATACATCATCCATCATCGGTAATTAACGTCAAAATTGTCGTTCACTATTTTGTCTCAACTTCATTTCATTATGCCACTCTCCCCATCCCAACACCTCAAAACTCGATCATAATAAAGAGCATTGTCAACAACTTTGTAAAAATACAGACTGGAATTGCCTACTCAAAATAAATGATCCTGTAACTTTATATGATAACTTCAAACTAAACTTCACAGAAATATGCAAAAAAAGCAACAAATCCTACATGAACGAGGCGATAAACCGATAGTAATTCGACACATGGCGACATTCTAAATAGTATTACTGTAAAGGAAAATCTATGGAAAAGACTAAAAAAGTCACCCAGTAATAAACATTACAAACATTATATAAAAAGACAAGAAATCAACTAACAACAAAAATTCGTAGGGTAAAAAGACACCACTACTATCAAAAATTTTCGGAATATAATGAAAATATGAAGCAAACATGAGCTACACTCAACTAATTACTAACTAGAAAAAAAGAAAACTTCAACACAAGATTTTATAAAAAAAACTTTGGTCAGGATATGAACCAAAAGGAACTAGTAGACCTATTCAACTACTCCTTCACACAGCTCAAAAACGATCATCTACCAACGATTAACATAAAATTACCAACACAAAGTCAACAGCAAACTATGTATTTTTCACTTGTAACAAAACAGGAACTGAAGGAAGCACTCTTACAGCTAAAACCAAAGACGACTCCAGGAATATACAAAATAAGACTAATAGACCTTTAACACACTTTGAAGAAATAAACCCAATACTTTTGAGACTCGTGAACATAATATTCGACATTGGCATTATTCCACAACAACTAAAAACTGCGATAATTACCCTAATTTTTAAACATGGTAAAAGAAATGATACACATAACTATAGACCAATAGCAAACCTACCTGTCATTTCAAAAATTCTAGAAAAAATATCACACACCAGACTACAGAACTGTTTGCAGAAGTACAACATTATCTCACAAAACTAATACGGCTTTCAGAAAATAAACAGCACCATCACTTTATTATAAGACATCGCCGATGCCATAAAAAAAAGCCCTCCATAAAAACACGTACGCTGTCCTTATACTGCTTGACTTAACCAAAACTTTTGATACACCTGAACATGACATACTACTGACTAAACTATACTCAATCGGGATAAGAGGAACACTGCATACCTGGTTCATGAATGATCCCTCAAACAGAACACAAGTGACAAAAATAGGCACACATTACAGTCGGAGTATACGGATAAAACACAGAGCGTTTTATCTGTATTATCCCACAAGGCGCTATATTATCACTTACTCTGTTCCACATATACATTAACGATGTTCATAACTTTGCCACACGAAGTAAAATATATCAATACGCAGACGACACTACACTACTAGAAGTCCACAAAGACATCAACACCGCTCTTTTCAAAGCACAACAAGACCTAAATGAAATCACAACTTGCTTCTACCAAAACTCAATTATAATGCATAGTCACCTGCATTAACAACAAAAATAGTGGCCAGTGTCCCGATATCACACCCGTAACACATAAAAAATACCTTATCCTTTACATAGATTGCCACTACAAATGGACAAAACATAGAATACCTATATACTAAACTCCGCCTCATTGCAGCCAAATTTTTCCAAGTAATTTTGATTCCATATAACGTAAAAGAACTCCTATATCATGGTATCTGCGAATCGCTACTCAGGTACGGCATAACAGTCTATGCAAACACATCAAACAGCCATCTAGCGAAACATTACATTAGAAATTATTTCAATAGTGATTTGGATACCTCACATACAGCAGTCAATAACTAAATCCTTTATGGCGATGCACAGAATCCTGAGCATAAAAATTCTGACACACTACTTAATGTTACTAAGGAATTACTTCAACAACATTTATCGTAACAACAGAGACACGTATTGCCTAACACGACCCACCACAACTCTTTACCCCCTAGATCCTTCAACAACTCATACGGTTCTACAGTGAGATCACATCTCATACCCACGCTATTCAACAACTTACAAAATTTAAAACTATGGAATGACAGCTATGGACACATATTGGGACTCCGTTCCACGTTGTTGGGGGGTTGTTTTTAAAAAGCAATTTGTTTAAAATGTTAGAAGGGTATCCATTCAGAGATAGAGTGTTAGCTATTTGTGACAGTTCTCTCTGTACATCTCCTTCTTTCGAAATAGACCTTACGGCTCTATTACGAAGCATATGAATGATGCTGTATTTTGGTAATCTATGATGGTTAGACGAATAATGTAGATATCTACCTGTATCTGTGGTTTTCTTGTAAATGGACAGTTGGACATTGTTATCTTCTCTCCTCACCAGTATGTCAAGAAAGGGTAGTTCTTTGTTCTTCTCCAGTTCCATAGTGAATTTGATCTTATTATGTAATGAGTTGATTTTATTAAGAAACACGAGAAGGTTTTCCATGGTATCCTTCCAGATGATGAACACGTCATCGACATATCTCCACCAAATCGACGATTTAGGTGAAATAATGAAAAAATAACCTTTTCAAGTTTTTTCCATAAATAGGTCTGCACATGGTGGTGAGAGGAGGCTATCCATGGCTAGACCTTCCGATTGTTTGTATACTATGTTATTTACTTTGAAAAAATTTGATTTCAGGCAATTCTTCAAAGTAAATAAGATTGATCCTTATTAAAACTGTTATTAAATTTAACTGCCGGCTCGAAACATACGGCGAAAATAGAAACATAAAACAAATTTAGCACGTTATGGATATAAAGGAGTATAATATTAGAATTCACATGGTGATACTGGCGAACGAGACTTGAACCAAATAAAAATAATAAAAGCATATTATGTCGTCCTTTCCTCCTCCGCTAATAACAGTGCAATACCCCAAAAATATTTGGTAAAATCTTTCCATTCCAAGTTCCTTGTTATTAAATACTAGAAGATAGTTTTGTGCTTCTTAGGTTTACATAAAATAGCTCGATGGCCTTGTAAGAATGAAGCTCTAAGAACATGGTAGCAAGCACCAAACATTCTAGTTAGACTGAACCTCATCCATAATGATACGATGTACCTGTTGCCTGCCATTTATTTGTCAAGCTTTTCTATGTAGGATATTTTTTTATGTGCCTCTCTTTCACGAAAGGTTTTTGTAAACCTTTCGTGAAAGAGAGGCACATAAAAAACCTGTGGTATATTCGTACCTTGGGTAGATTAAAGATCTTTTCTTATTTTTTATATTCTTCAGTGTTTTTTATCAATTTATGTTTTACGTAATCTGGAAACCCTGCTTTGGAGACAAAACGTAACTTTTCAATCCACTTCAGGCCTCCACTCACATCGTGCGATGAGATTCATCTCCAACCTAATGACAATCACAAACATCCATGCCCTCGGCAGGATACAAACCCGCAGCCTATTGGTTGGAGAACGAATACGCTAACTACTCCATCAAGTAAGGAGTAGTGGTTAGTAAGCAAACCTGATCAGTAAAATTAAGAGAAAGGGATTCAGTTTTTATGTGTAACTCTTAAGCTTCCTCCTGATTCTAGATTTTTCTGCTGAGGAATTTCTCGCATGCTAGTTGTGCTGGGTTATGGCTTGACCACCCACCACCACCTAATACATGCATCAGTCACCTAAATGGTGAGCTCTGCTTAGTAGAATGGATATCCCTGCGAGTTATCGACATAAAGAAACCTCCTACCTCTGTTAGAGGGCTTCAAGTTTTTTCAGGTTTTTCAACATCCAATAAAGCCCTTTTATTTTATAAGCTCTGTAAGTCCATAGCGTAGGATGTCCTTTAGGTGGAAAGACTTGAGTTTCATTGCATTGTAGTAGTACTAGAGGAGTTGAGCTAGCCATTCTCATAAGCAATATTAGGTTTTTTATCTCACAAAACTTACGCACCAGGAAAGTGAATTTATTTTTCTTTCCCTCTGTGCATTTGGAGCCCGCACTACACACTCGCTTCATAGCCTTACTTGCTTAGTCATAATTTAACCAACCAAAACCAATCATCCGTTTTATTTCATATAAATAATGTTCCCATCGTTTTTTATAACTCCCCCTCCCCCCACACACACATGAGAGGTCACAACGCTTATAGCAAATAAACTCCCTGTGTGATCCGTGTGTGATCTGGTGTCAAGAACAAAGTAATCTGTTGATATTCTTCTTAACAAGTTGGAGGTTATGCTCGTAGTGCTTCGGAAATACTTCATGAGAAAGGCTCTTCCGCAGAATTGCCGTATTGAGAAATTTAAACTTAAGATCTTTTCAAACCAAAGGAGGTGGGACTGTATTCCACACGCTTACCTTTTTTTTTAATATGAGTCCTGCCCACGAAAGGTTGTTAACCCATATTAACCCATATTATCAGTCAATATTTATTTCAAAAATTTAATTTAGATTATAATTTAAGGTAATGTAATATTCATTCCCGCATTTCATATTGACTGAATAATACACTTCAATAAAAACTGTTAAAATAATTTTTCGTTAGAAACGTATTTTTTAGCAAGAGTTTAATCCGACTTTGGCTCATGTTATGATGTGCTCTCTTTCATATCCAGACTAGGTATGATAGAGGCAACTGATAATTATTATGGGACAGAGGGATATTAGATAAGCAGAAGTGCCTAAACGATAAGTATTACGTTTTCAACTCTATTTTATTTTATTAATATAATTTATTCCAATTATTCAGTAAATATTTATTTCAAAAATTTAATTTAGATTATAATTTAAGGTGTAGATCAGTCGGTTTCGGCAATGCCTTTTGATTGGAAAAACCCGGGTTCGAATTCCGTCTAACACGCGTTGAACCTACCCTTATTAGAGTTTTTCAACTAAAGGCAGGTTATCCGATTTCACACGGAAGTGACAGGATTTTTCCTCCTGGAAACTCGAATTTTTCTTCCCAATAACCAGCAAACCCGCCGGAAAGAACGCACACACACACACACACACACACACACACACACACACACACACACACACACACACACACACACACACACACACTACATTATGCAGATAGCATTAGCTTCCCTATCAGAGCATTAATTAGGTTTAAATAATCCAAGTTATTTGGCCATGAGGCTTTGAATTTTGCGAAGAATCTTTATCTGGGCTTTTCAACTGAAGCTAAGTTAAACTTCTCATATACAGGTAGAAGGGATATTCATTCCCGCAAAACAAACATAAAAAATACACGCCTGTATATTTTTTTATGTCTGTTTATGTCTGTACTGTCGGATTTGTTTTCGTTGTCTCTTCCAATAATGTACCCCTTATTGGACTTTTTTCATACCATAGATCATTTCAACCGTGCAAAAATTCTTTTTAGTTCCAAGCTACCGCGTGCTGATCTCTCTTTCTCTGAATTTAAAGCACTGAAATCATCGAATAATAATAATAATTTAATTATTACGAAGGCTAACAAGGGAAAAGCTGTTGTTGTTCAAGATAGAAAAGAATATGAAAGAAAAATGTCTCTATTACTTAGAGACTATTCAAATTACAGGCCCCTCATATCTGATCCTACCTATAGTCAATTATACAGACTTAGTTCTCATCGATAACGTTACTACTTGGAATGAAGATCAAATGAAAAATTTTTAAATATTCTTTGATCGTTCACCTAGATTGTATGGTCTTCCCAAAGTTCATAAACCATGAATTCTATTAAGACCAATCGTAGACTGTATAGGAAGTCCCACTTATAAAATTTCTAAATTCTTATCTAATTTACTTCTTCAACTAGAAGAAGTAATCTTTTTAGTTGTCTTACATTAGCTACTTAGGTGTCGCTTTTTAGAATTGTCTGTTAATGTTCAGTTGCCATTATGTGTTCTTGTACTGAAGATGCCTATGATACTTGGGAAAAAATTCTACGCTAATAAAATACATTATGTGAGTTTTTATCCGGTATTATAATTATTTAAATTTTTCCTCTTATCTCATAGTCAGTTTTGGAATGTGAGTAACCTCACATTCCAAAGGTAATATTCGGAATGTGAGTAACCTCACATTCCAAAACTGACTATGAGATAAGAGGAAAAATTTAAATAATTATAATACCGGATAAAAACTCACATAATGTATTTTATTAGTGTAGAATTTTTTCCCAAGTATCCTAGGCATCTTCAGTTAATCTGATCTCGAACACATTTTGGTAGTAATGGTGAGTAAGTTTGGCAGAAAGCATAGTAATTGGGTAATTTGTAAGAGACGTGCTTTTTCTATTCTAAACAAAACTTATCATATGCAAAAAGATACTACTACTACTACTGATGCTGCTGTTACTGCTACTACTAATATCAATATTAACTCTGTTAATACTAATAATGATAAGAACGTTCTAAATGAAATTTTTTTGCTTAATGCTATTAAACATTCAAAAAAAGTTCAATACGCCGACATAATTAAACAACGATTATAATCGTTGTTTAATTATATGTTTAATTATATGTTTAATGTATAATGGATAATTATCCATTATAGGCATTTTGATGTGCTAATCGTTTGGTAAAGAGGTAGATATACATCTCCCTTAAGAAAAATATATACTTTATATATATATACTTTTGTATATACAAAATCAATAGTAAAGAATTTCTTTTTTGCTATTAATCTTTCTCTGGATATTACTTTTCATTTGTCAAAAAGCATCTATGCTCTCTGGTGGCATTCTTTGTTGCTTGAGTGTAACGGTAAATGTTTAAGAATCATTGATCTTAAATATTTATCGCAAGCTTTAATATAACAGTTTTTCTTTTAAAATTACTTTTAAAATACTGTAGATAAACTGGATTTCAATAAAAAATATATTAAATAAAGTATGTTTTAAGAAAAGAAACAAAGAAAAAAATTAGTTTAAATTTATCATAACAGAAATAGTTCAAAGCATGAATGTTTTCGCGTTCCGTTTACAGAATCTTATTCATGAAGCGCGTTGATTATTTCAAGAATATTTTATAAAAAATCTTTTAAAAATTAAAAAAATTTTAGTATTTTTAATGAATAATACATAAGATGTATTGAAAATATTGATTGTAGCTTCGTATTTAAGGAGATAAAAATGTGCAATGTAAGAAATATTAAAATACACATAAATAGGAGCAGTTATACAAATTGTAATTTCTTAATTAGAAATGAAATTAAATAATATATGAAACAGTCATAAATCATATAAAGCCATATTAATTAGTCTGATTAGAACTAATTTAGGCCACGATTTCCATTAGAATGTTGCATTACAATAACCATGGAATATTATTTATTTTAAAATCCCACTAAGGAGTTACTGTACAAGATAACATTTTATTAAAAGTAGCATCGAATATTCATTATACTTAGACAAGAGTATAACTTACTTTGCACTAAGAGATCCATCTTTCTTAGTTCCTTAGGGGTGTCAGTATTTCAGAGAACGCAGTTACTCGGTCTGGCTTACAGCATCCGCTTTGGTAGTTGCACACAAATATCTAACTTACCAAGGATAAGTTTAATGAAATGCAGTTAGTAAAAACACAGACCTGACGTCATAAGCTCATTACTGCTTGGTGAAGAAATGGGAACGAAGATCTAGGAGTCGTGGTGACGATTCGGAGGTCAGGCGGGTAGCATTACCCGACAAAAGATAAATTACGCATGACCTGATGGCGAAAGTGTCAACTTAGTTTGCCTTTAATAAGGAAGTGCTCTCCAAGGATCTCGAAAGAGCAAAAATTTTTTCTCTTAAATAGGTAATAGCTTAGAGCAACTGTAACGTAATGTTCGGTCTCATATGTACATCACACGCCCAACTGTTTTTTTTGTCTTGTCCTTCTAGAACAATGGAGGAATCCTCAGCCTTTCATCTGCTAACTGCAAAGCCACACTGTTTTAATTAGTATATGCCATCTGCTAGATGCCATACCAGATTCCGTAACCAGCAACAAATATTTTTCTGATAAATTTCTTAACAAATTTATTGAATAATAGTTACACACACACACACACACACACACACACACACACACACACACACACACACACACACACACACACACACACACACACACACACACATTCTTTCTCACTAAACATGGAAATACTCGTTTTTTGCTTCATAAGACAGATATTCTATTGTTCTGACGGCTATCTGAGTATAATAATTACTTCAATTACGTAAGAGATCCATCTGAGCTCCTAAAATATCCAGGTGTTACCGAGTATGATGCAAGGGTAGGACATATGCTGTGAACAGACTGAAAAAATCTATTAAGCTACGCATATGTGGAATTACGTAAAGAACGATGTGTGTGTGTGTGTGTGTGTGTGCGTGTATATAGCGCCATTGTTCTTTACGTAATCCCGCAAGAAAAAGTCAAGGTTAGTCAGTTACGGCGACCGTGCAGGATCCACAGGCCAAGCGATTGCGTATTCAAAAGGCTTGTCACAGCATGATGGATGTAATGGATGCTCCATCTTTTAGAATAGAGTACTAAGTTGGTCCTCACGGAAATAGCAGTAACTATAACTCTGGTATGTTGTAGTACACGCTTCCATTTACTGATTTTTTTTTTTTTTTGTTCCAAAGAAAAATAGTGGTTTAATAGGTTTTGCATGTCAGTGTACAAGAATCATTTGTGCCTTGACATGCAGCAAACTTTTGGATTGTTCCATGAACGTTCGACAGAGATGTTTGTATTTACGACACTGAAACAGGCAAGAAGCAAGAATGTTGCTTCCTTCTCGATGCGGACCCTCATATTCATGTAAAACCGTCAGTGGACCACTGAGTCGTTCGGTGCAATGGCCTGCAGTAAGTGTAAACGGGATTCTTTCCTTTAAACATGAAATCAGTCTGCTGAAAGTTGTTACATATACCACTTGCGAATGTAATTTGCAATTGGAAGAGTTTTTCATACTTCCTCCTAAATGCAATTATATAGTTTCGTTTGTATTGATTTGTTAACTTTCATTTGTGTGTGTGCGTGCGTGCGGGCGCGCGCGCACACACACACAAGCGAATTTGTGATTATTAATTTTCTGGTCTGTATCATGTACGTTAGCCTTTGCAGCTATTTGGTTTTGACGATGCCCTTTGGTTCAAAAGACCTCGATTCGAATCCCATCTAAGAAGAAGAAGAACGTTTATCAGAGCTTTTCTTATGGTGAGTTGCCCTAGTTTCATACGGAGGTAGCAGGATTCGCCATCATAGAAATTGGGCTTTTCATCCCCTGTAAACCAGCTAGACGATATACTTCTTGCCTGGTATTCATAACCATCCTTACTGTTTCACTGAAGGAAGGATATGCATATACAGTATTTGTAATAATTAATATTAATAATAAGTATTAATAATATAACTGGTGATAAGTGTTTTATCATTAAATCTATACTAATTTGCATTTTTTTTTACTTAAGTAAAGATGTGACACTTGTCACACCTTATGAGAAGCCAGCATGTGGCAAAATGTAACGGAAGAAACCGTTATCTCAAGTGCCTCGTTACGAAAAAGTTGAAATCTTTTTCTAGAACATTTTTGAATTTGTCAATTTAGAAACATGAGTTCCTTAAAACATTCTTTAAAACTTAAATATCATTAAACGCTTTTGATTAATCTTGTGCTTTCAAAGTGTGGTAGTGTAAATTTGTTGCATGCCATTTATTTAAACATGTAATAAATAGCATGCAACAAATTTACACCTACCATACTTTGAAAGCACAAGATTATTATATGTAAATGAAGTTACAAAATAGAATATCTTTTCTGGAATTTTAATTGCAAACCCTGATACATTTTGTTATATATTTTTATTTGACTTAACATGGTGTCGGGAGGAAAGATTGAAGCTTTGGTTTTTACCGAAATATAAATAAATTAATTTGGGGATTTTTGTAACAACGTGTTATACATTTCTGTATTTGTTTTAAATTTGTGAAGTGAATGGAAAAGGGGGAGAGACTATTTGTGAAGTGAATGGAGAGACCATTGCAATTTATTTATTTATTTATTAAGAAGTTTATTATATGATGTTTTGCTTGAAGAAATATGTGTAGAGTAAAACAAACCACGCCATAGATGAAGAATATTTATTTTAATGACACTTTTCAGCTTACCGATCGAAATAAATTACATAAAATAATAAAAAAATAGAAATAGTATGATATGTAATTATAAGTACAAAATATTAATTACAAGTAATCTGAATCTGAAGAAGAAATGGTTCATGGAAACTTTAGTTGGTAAAGTGGAGTTCAGAAAACTTCAGAATATGAACTATGAATCTGAACTGCCATTAAAATGTAAAGTTGATCTAACGGTCTAGAACTGGCAGAGATAATATTAGAAAGCAGAACTAGCCAGGTGTTGGAAAATAAATATTGTTGATATACATCTCTTCTTCAGTACTCCGGCAAATGTGATATTTGTTATAGATGTCTCCTACTATACACAATCTTTCAGCAATCATTTTGATAAAATCTTTAGCTCAAAGCTCAAATTACATGCTACTAAGTAGCGAGCACAGAAAGTTACATATTGAAAACGTACATGTTTTCAATGTGCTTTTGATGTCATTAGTTACAAAGCAGTAATTATATACATACATTGAAATACATGGTTGAGCATTTTAATCTTAGCTGCTGAATACCATCAAATAATGTACACTGCACAGAATTTGTGGATGCTCTTGCAATCAAGCAGAGTCCTGATATATTGCACTAGCTTCACTTAAATTTTACACACCACTCATTTTACTAACTATCATTGCATTCAGTTTGTTCAGTTCAAAAAAATATTTACAACTTTTAAGTATGCATATTCAAACAGTTAAAAGAATAGACAAAAAAAAAGGAATCAAGAAAAGGCGATAATGATTTGGAATTTTTACATTCTCGTAATAATAGAAAGACAATACAGTATTCTGTTACAAGGCAGTAATTAAAATTCTCTTCAAAAGTCTTCAAAATTTCGAAATACGAAATCGTAGTTACATAAAAGTAGAATCACTTAGATTACGACAGAGAGCAGTACACAAGCAACCGAAGCTGAGTGCATATTCACTATTATGTTTTAGCGAAAACGTGTGTTTGTATATACTATTTATAATATATATGAACAGGAAATATATGAATATTTAAGCTTTTGACGACCATAGGCACTATTTTACGGTGCGAGCTTTTTTTCCATTTACAGATGCAATAAGTATATTATTTACACATAATATTTAATGAGGCTTATTTTAGTGTTTATTACATATTGTGATGATTTAATATGACGACAAATTTAAAAAGTTCAAATTATTATATTAAATTTCACGTATGATATATATATATACTTGGATATTTGGCGCCCATCATAATTTGTCTTCGAAATAAAATGTCTCTATATATATCAAAAAATGTTAAGGACTCGAAAGATTTCATCTATTGCTATTAAAAAGCAGCAAGTTGTGATAAAATGACTAAGGATAATAGAGGCGAGTATGACACTTAGGGAAAAAACGAAAGAAATAAAAAAAAAGAGAATTGGAATAACAAAATATTGGGTATTCAGAGTTTGTTAAAAATTCGAAATTATTGAAAGCTATTTTTATACATTATGGCAATATTGACTGAGAGAGAAAAATGAAGAGTAATTGCTGCGGGAAAAAAATAAAGAATTTACAGTAGCAAATATGTGAAAAGGGAAGACTAGTGAAACAGAAAATGTGTAATATAATAACGTGACAGGACAGAACTTTGTTACAAATAAATATCGCCCTTGACAAGAAGGAATGAAAAGCATTTTGAAAGGACAAAACTGAAAATACTTTACAAAACAAGAAAGGGATATCAAGAAGGGTATATTCTAGAAATGAGGATAGACATCTTTCGGAAAGCTTGTATCGGGAGAAAAGCAAAATGCATTTTTCTCCTTTAATTCTATGTTTACTAAAAATATAAAGAATTACAAGGGAATCTAAGGAAGGAACAACAGATAACTTTGATAGACAGACTTTGGAAATGGGAAAAGTACCACACGATGAATGAAGACATCAGAAGGAATAGGAGAGAAAAATAAAGAAAGAAAACATTTTAAACAAGCATTGAAGAGAAGAAACCAAGATCTAAGCAACTTCAGAGTCAGGTAAAAAACAGGAGATAATGCAGAAAGCAAAGTGGAAGTGGGAGAGAGAGAGAGAGAGAGATGAAGAAAATACAGTTTAGTGTCATATATTAAAATGTCTACTTCCTCAGTCAATTTCTCTTATTTACTTAATTAAACAATTTTATTATGTTGTTCAATAAAATTACTTCGCATCAATGATTTATTCATTCAGAATGCATTCTAAAATCTCGACCACTTGTCTTAAGTTATCTTTTGCCATTTGAGATTATGTATTTATTTATCAACTACTATTTTTAGAAAACCACACTAACAATCACTAAAATTGTTCATGGTAGTTTTTCTCAAAATTGGCCTACTAGGGAGATTTTTGTTCCAGGATAGGAAAAGGTTTTGAACGAGAATTTAATAAATTTCCTGCCTATCCTTTCACCTTAAATTGGATTTTTAAAAAAAATGCTAAATAAGAACATCATTTATTTATGTGAGGATAAATGAAATTGAAATAAAAACTGCCTTTTTATAGACCTACAAATTCCATTGAAGGAACCAATTTGATAAACTAAATGATGTCGTAAAATTTTTAGTTGGCCTTAAGGTCGGTTTGTTCGAAATTCTTTGGTAGCATCCGATATGAATTATGTGAATGAGAAGTTAAGGTGCTATAAGGTGTATGGAATGCAGTATGTCGTTGGATGCATTTTATGCATTAAAATGCACAGATATGGAAGAAATTCACGCCTGCTGAATTCAAATCTAATTTCAGAATATCTGCTGCTCACCATCCACTCACTGTTTTAGAGGAAACGAGAATATGCAGATAACATTTGAGTAAAAATTAACGCATGATAATTATTATAAAATTATACATATAACTTTTTTTTAGTTGTAAGCATCTTTCGGTATTTCATTGATAAAAAGACTACAAATACTCAGCCAGCTTACTGAAGTTCCAGATTCCTTAGAACAGCTTTTAATTCGCATCCGAATTTCTTCCTTACCAATTTGAGTGTAATAAACGATGAGCGACGAAAGATTCTATCGTAATTATGATCAAAATCCAAAAGAGCTGGAATTTTAATGCTGGCTGAGTATTTGCTGTCAATTTATCAGCGAAACGCAGAAATTTGCTTAAAGATTATACTGTTTAATTTTATAATCACTATGTTTTAATTTTTATTAACATTTTTTCTCTATATACGGGATGTATTCTCTTCCTTTTAAACAATGGATGGTTGCGTGTGTGAGTGACCGAGAAATTCAGAAAACAGATTTTGAATTCAGCAGGTCCGAATTTATAAACACCACTATTTTGCTTAAGGGACAGGTGTGATTTTAATCTGCCGTAGTGTTATTAGTTAAAATTCGAAATAATTTCTGAATCACAGGTCGACTATACGTTAATTAAGCAGCACTATCTAAAAGTATTTAAAATTTTATTGAAAAAAAAAAGAATAAAAAGAACTAATTATATAAGGTTACTACAATGCATAAACGAATATGAAAAAAAAACGGATTAATATCGTTCAGTTGACAACTCAAAGTAGATATTTAAATAATTAAGATTTATTTAATCTAATTAATGACTTATATGACAATCAACGGTATTTAGAAAGTTTAGTTCGCTCTGCAAGTTAATTAAATAAACTAGAGAATAATTATTACTTTTTATGAGCAATGAATTCAAACGAAAAACATTCCCTTTCTTCTAAAAGTGCTCATTTTACTTCACTATACTAAATTCTAATAGTTTCTGTGGTTCTATTACGTGTTACAACATCATTAACGGATAATTTAAAAGGCTACCTTCATATCGCGTCATTTCTACTGGAAATAGTACTCAAAGATCCTCACATAGACACAAACCTATTTAATAGTTGCCATTTCTAACTAATCGTGACCACTATACAATATTCGCGGTGTCGCCCAGGAGTGAGGAAGGAGAGGGGAGAAGAGAATTTATGGAACTGGGACATCTTCATTAAGTACTCAAAAGAAACACTGAAGACCATCGTGTTGAGCATTTGACTGAGAAAAAGAAAACAAATGGCTACGGAGAAAGGAATGAGTTCATATAACGAGACCATTGCTAAAATATAGGACAATCCCAGTTCATGGCAGTGAGTGTAGTATATAGGGCCAGGAATCCTAGTGATGGAAATCAAACTCTTTTACAGCTACCACACAGGACAAATATGTAAAACAATACTATGTTCATTTTACACTGTCCGCAGACCGATCGAGTCGTTATCGTAGCAAACTGCTCAGTCTGGAAGACAGTGACTCTAGCCATGGAAGCTTGGATTTTTCTCTTTATTCCACCTCTAGACAAGAGTCTGCTATCATTGGGCTTGATAATCAATATTTGATTAATCGTAGTCATGAACATACGTTCTTGTACGAGTTCTTCCATACTTCAGCAAAAGTAATGAAAGAGTGAAATCTGTAAAAGATACTCAAGGGCAAGGTGATCCGAATGATGACAGTCCAGGCCATGAAACCGTAGAATCCCAGTTGAACTGGACTGGCCTGGACTTTCTGCATTTCAAACGTGTAAATGATCCAAAGAGTAAGGTTACTTATCAACAAAAAGGTCACAATTTGTCTTCCTGGTTTTGTATTGTCATGCTGAGGTAAATGAGTCGTTCGGCAAGTAATGTCAGCAACGAAGAGCGATTGCATCGTCACCTGAATGATGGTCATGCAACTGGTAACCATCACAAGTAAGTTAGAAGTGTGGTTTTGTGGAAGTAAAGTCCCCGCTATGATTCCAAACATGGCATACATATACAGGCCAAATGCTCCAACTCGCAGCAGGATGTTTCGAAGATCATCACGACGCTCAAAATTAAAACGTAAAGTCCGAATGCGGAAAAAACCAACAAGAATGGCCAGCACAGAAAGGACCATAATGGCACAATGAGAAAGGTCGGACAGATACACTGCCAACAGTGTATATCTTTCGTGATGAATGAGAACGAAAAATACGATAAGGCAAATGGTCGCTGCTACAAGGAGAAGAAGGCCAAGAAAAAGACCTTTACTAGAACCGGCACAGTTCACCCTCTGAAATGACTGGCTGCTCGACACACGCGATAGACCATCTTCGTGCACTTCGGAGATATGGTAGATGGGATTGTTTCCAATATTCTTCCACATAATGTAAAGCACCGCTGCTCCGATGAGACTATATTCCACAATGAAAGGATACAAGAAAGGAGAAGAGTCCGATACGATCGATCCCATGATATCTTGCTTCTCACAGGGATTACTCATATTCATCGTGTCATTATCTGAAAGAATAAATACTCTTCACTTTTCAGGTTTTTTATACTAAAGTTAGCATTTTTATAAAAACATTTTAACTTTATTATTCTTCTAATATTCTAGTAATTTATCCTCACGGAAGGAAATATAATTCATCTATTCCATAGCATACATCATGGATGTGGCAGAATTAAAACAAGATATTTCAATACTCTATGAAACAAATTGACAATCATTGAAATGTTGGTAAACAGTTGATTTGCTAAAATCATCCACATTTAGTAAAGTTTAGTAAAATCATTCACATTAGTTATGTTCTTAAATGTATTGACATGCATGCATAACCTCTCATTTTTCCAAATTTCTTTTCTATTCTTTCAGTCGATTATAATTTAGTGATCTCTTTGTTTGTTTATCTACTTGCCGGGATTATTATTTGGCATACTGTACTTGATTCTCTTATCTATATGTGCCTTTGGAACAGCCGCACTGGAACAACACCAGTGCTGTTCTAGCTACCAATTTCTAATGTATTTTCGTGATGCCTGTAATTTACATGATTGTCTTTGATTTACACTTACTGTCTTTATTCGGCGAATGAAGTGTAGGTTCAATTGTTATGGCAATAAATGCCATTACTCGGTTCTTAACCGGTGTTCCGCGAATTGGTTACAAGTGTTCCGCCGGTGAAAGATGTCACATGACACAATTCTGAGTGCAATTGGATAATCTGAATAAAAAATGTCGAGGGAATTATTTCCGTTATAACAGAACAATTAACAATATTGGAAGAAAAGATTTCAAGTTACTTTCCTTCCTTAAATACACACAATTATGACGATCGAGTTGTGAATTTTCATTACAAGACGAAGAACAATTAGGCTACCTTGTCAACGGATCGTACCCTAAAAATTAAATTTTCTGAAATATCTCTTGAGGAATTTTTTTGTCCAACCCGAATACCCAGCTCTCTCCACAAGAGCACTGAAAATTTTACTGTTTTCAACATCATATTTATGTGAGGTTTCTCAGTATTAACCAATATAAAAACTAAAAAAGCGTGAAAGACTTACTAATATAGACAAAAATACAAGGATAACTATATCCCATATTAGACCTGATATTGCTGAAATCTGCAAAAGCCGATAAGCTCAAGTATCGCATTAAAGTAAGTTCCATTTTTATAAAAGGCAAGTCCATGCATATTTTATTGTTAGTTTTATGACCCTAATGTTTTTGGTGTTCCCCAAATTTTTCTTATAATCAAAAGTGTTCCGTGACTTTCAAAAGGTTAAGAACCACTGCTCTAAACGAATGTTATTGTGTTAAGCACGTTTTTTTTTTTTTTTTTTTTTTTTGTAATTGTAATTTCTAAGTTTCGTATTATCATGGTATTTACTAAATCTTTAGTCAAACCGATCTGATCATACCTTGATTGTAGTCATCAAGGACCGTACCGAACAGACTTATATGCAGTAATATGATATATATGTTTTGGGATTATTATGAAGTGCCCGTTTACTAAATTTAAAAAAAATATATATATATATGGAAAGTACAAGTGACTGTATAGAATACTAGGTTCACCTCTTAATTTGTTTTTCTTCCTATGAATTAATATACTTATTTGTGCTTGTTTTTGCACTAAAGGAAAAGCATAAAGGAATAATAAAACTGAGAAAAAAAGAATGAATAAAAATGGACTTAGAAAAAGACTGAGCAAAACCCTGAAAAAAAAAAAACACGAAATAATTGAAACAGATCTTTGTTTGTGATGTATCAAGAGTGATTTACCTCTGAAAGGAAGCATGAGTTCTTCAAGGCTGTTGCCGAGTCCGTTTTCCAGACGATGTTCAGCTACGGCGTTGAGTGTTTCCTTGCCCACAGTCCTGATCCATACACATACGTTTGTCGCAACCACGTGCATTAGACCAAACCTGGCAACTACCTTGAACTTGTGAATATTCAGCTAGAATAGAAAAAAAAAAAAAAGAGAGAGGGTTTCAGAATATTTAATTACCATTCTCTTCAAATCTTCACTGTCTATTCAAGGTATTGAGGATGATACTGAATCCGATTGTTTGAGTACTTAAAAAAAAAAGAAACGAAAAGAAAAAGAAAGAATGTTTCTCGAGCAGCAGTAATTCCAGGATTATCTAGTCCTTAACTCACTCACGAAATGTTAGAACACCAAACACAGGATTTTTCATGAAATTAGCTGTGAAATTTTAATAAATTAATAAAGTACGATTTTTGCTGTGTAAAGTACACCAAGGAAATGGCGTATTTCTTTTAAAAGGAACTCAGATTGAGCTGGACTATGTGATTAAAATTACCTGAGTTATTTATGAAAACATATGTCAAGAGATTTATGTCTATCAATTGTATTACTTAAAGTTAGTGTGTCTTAGCAAGGTGAAAATTAAATAAATCAGGAGTAATTTAAATTTATATGGTTTCCAGGATGTCTGCCAAAACAGAACATTTAAAACTAAACAGGATATTTTTGCTTAAAAAAGGGAAAAAATATTAGTTCATTTTAAATATTGTCTTTGATAATTTTTGAATTCGTGGTTGGTGGTGAAAAAGAGAGAGGAATGTCTATAAAATAAGTAGAGGTTAACAATGCGCAGTGAGTGTGATTATTAAGCTGTTTCATTCTGAGTTAATTCAGCTTTGTGCGTCTTCAACTTACGTCATTTATCACTATTTATAATTAAATAAATATAAATATTTATTTAATTATAAATTTTTCAGTGGTTGATTTATTTGATAACTGAACTTCCAGACTTCTGTACTTTCAAAGGATTTAAACAGTTATTAAATGATAAAATCAAAAGTGAAGAAATCTGTATGTTTCCATAGTTATTACACTATATTTTGCAACATTTTATAAAGTTAAATTTCCAAAATGCACAGCATATAATACTTACTCTTGAGTTCACAAAAATAAAATACATCTGCGCAAAGGTAAAAGTCATCTGAAGTATGGGATTAATTCCTTGTAACACATTATAACAACTGGAGGTAGGGGGTGTCTCAAAGAACGAACCAAATTCCAGTCCATTGTAAACCATTGTACCAAGACCAAAAGCTGAAAAGAATTAATTTATGAAATAAATCGAAAATTTTTGAAAATGTTATTGACAAAGTAGTAAAATACAAGAAAATCCATTACAGGACATAATATGATAAAATAAAATTCCCGTTCAATGTTGAACTACTATTCAAGGCAATCCCTCACTCTTCACACTAACTCTTTCCACTGCAAGCTCATTGGCTTCCTTGTTTGAAAATAGTTTCATATCATCCGGTATTCAGAATGATTTCTGTTGAATATCTCCTGCAGCAGTAAAGTAACGTCTTCAATTTGATTTCTTTTTTATTTAGAAAAGGAAAAAAAAAAATCCGAATGTTAGAAGTAACTGGTTTGCTCCTTGAAGCAATTAAGACTGCCAAATACAGGTCAATACAGTATATTATGTTTGATAAACTGCTTTCTCCAGGCATTTTGCGTGGGATGTAAAACCATATTTCTAAGAGGGAAACTTTACTATTCCATAACTCTATATGAACTGGTTAACTCATCTTCAGTCGAAAAACCCTTCTAATGATTCTTAACATCCTCTCCATGATTCGAATCCTTGTCTTTCTAATCCGAATGCAAATGTTCCAAAACTGTTGCTTAGACTAGGTGTTTAATGATCGGTTGCGTTGTTATTGTCAATCGCCACTGTTATATTTCTGTTGTTCTTTCATATCACGTCTTCTCCCAACTACCTTAAAACGAGAGGAAATATTTGGTTCACAATTAGTCCTTTTAGTCCTTTCATTTTCGTTTTGTTGCAGTGATTTCCAAATTATCCTTAAGGTGTTTGTGCATATCGTAAATTCTAGTTCTCACACATAGATACTTCACCTTATGCTTGTTTTAAAAATTCCCAAGTTTCTGAGATGTGTTTTTTTACAATGTCTGGGATAACTTTTGTTCATCTTGATTCGTTGCAAATGCATTAAGAACGAAATTGAAAATAAATGTAGTGAGAGTGAAACGATAATGCAAGTACCTAAAGGTGATAATCTGATAGTGTTAAGAGAATGGAAAGAATAAAAATAAGAGTAAAAAAGAAAACAATGTGAAAGGAGTATGTAACTATCTTATTTTACTAGGAATAAACCTGCTATCTGTATTAATAGTGTATGATTGTATGTATGACAATTTTTCACATGACACAACATACTTCGCACATAATATGTAACATATGACACACAGAGTTTTCATGAGTAGTTTTCAATCTTTTATGAAAGCATAATATGAAAAGTTAAAATTTTCATTTCATTACCAAGGTTTATAATAGTTGCTTGTGATAAATATTCACATAATTTATAAAATATTTCTTTATTTACTATTTATTCTTTATTATATGCAGCACAAACAATAATCCTCACTATAAACAGAAAATTTTATAATATTCTTTCTCACATGTAGATCATCTGTGGAATAAATAAATAAATAATCGTAGTAATCTCCATTCCCAACAGGTGATACCATATTGTAGTGAGGAATAACATCATGAATAAAAGCATCTTAAAATTTACGCTATTATAACTAACATATTTTTAGCTGTATAGGCCCAAATATTTTGTCAAAATATTTATTTTCTTTTTTTAAATGAAAACACTGCAACAGTATTTTACTGATAGGATAGGTCGCGATCTGGGTCTGTTAAACTGAAATACCTGAATTTTATTTTATCTATGCCAGTTTTGGACGCCGTTGCTGCTAAACCAGTTATTTTGTTTGGTCATATCTTTATTAAATTATTTTCTCAAGTTCCATTTCACCTCATTATAAATTAATCCCTGTAGTCAGAAAGGATGTCATTTTACCAAATAATCTACGCCCACACAGATCCTTTACCATAGATTAAATCCAGGATAAGTCCTGGCACAGACCTTGTAAGACACCATATGTTATCGTTATGTTTCATTACTGAAGTTAATGAAGCCGGCATTTTTTTATTATTTATCTGGGATTTGAATGAATATTAATAACACTTCTAATACCGTATCTGCGCTTTTTCAGAAGTCGGATTGATATAATGTACAGTTGACTTTAAAACTATCAAGAAAAACGTTACTAGATTAATTTATTTATCTCACAATAAATTAATTTATGAAATTCTTATAAGCACTTTTGCATATAATCGACTCCATTTTATTATTTTTTATGTCTCCCGTCTACGAAACGTTGTAAACCTATAATACATTGGTAGTAACCGTGTGCGCGAGCCGAGGAATTTTTTTTATCGCTTTTATTACTGTATTTATTGAATTTTTTGTAGTCCTTATTTTCTCTTTAAAATATTCCATAATATTGATATTGGTTTACAGTTTCCAATTTCATTTCTTACATTTAAATTACGACAAATAGAGCAACATTTAAGCACTTATGAAAACCATAACTAGCTCTTTCTGCTCCCGGGCAAAGAATAAAATACTGTGTTCCCCAATATAGTTTTCACGGCAATTATTTTTCAGAAAAAATGGAAATATGTACATAAATACATAAATAACAATAAAAGCAATGAATATAAATATTTGTCAATTTTTCGCTTTTCATTTTATTATCTTTTTAGTACAATCAAAAATCATATTTAAAAAAATAATAAAATGAAAAAGGTAAACAATTTTTGTCTTTCCTAAATTTGTGAACTCGAAGCTAGTGCCTCACTCGCCTTGTCGTTGTTACGACTTTGGCGCTCAATACGCTTCCAATTTTCAAAAAACATACTTTTTAATAATACAGGCATACTCCGGTAATACAACACGTTAGGTTCCATACGACTGTCGTATAGAGAAATCCCTACGAAATTGACAAGCATTACTGTCATGCTGTTGGTCCTGCATATACTTCACTAGTTTCTTTGTTCCTTTTTAGTCTTTAGATTTTAGTTTTTAAAAATTTTTAATTTTCAAAACTTTCCTTTTCAAAATGTATAGTCCATTTTATTCATCGTGTTCTGTTTATTGTTTATGCATTAATAGCAACAACATTCTCTTACAGTATTTTCTCGGCTCAATCAACTTTGCCTCCAAATATTTTGTCATCCTTGTCTTCCTAAAATATACAACCAGGTATGTCTTTTAAATTACTCCTCAGTATTAATTAAATTTTTATATTAGTGTTTAACTTAGCATCTGGTTGTAGCTCCATTATCTACTAATACTAAGCTCTGCTATTTTTATATTAGCTGACATCAGGAGCGACATGAAACTTTAGTTTCAGAAAAATCCATGTACTAAAGTAATAGTTATAAACAGTTTATAATTTACAGCGAAACACCAAAACACAGAGATGAAGCAATCGACGACGTCGTAAAAAAAAAACAGTTCATGGAATTACCGCCGAAGTAATTCCAAAAACCGTTGTTTTGGAATTACCGCCGAAGCAACTAAGGCCAGTGTATAATGTATGTAACTTGCGTGTGTTCTTCTAACCGATATGCCTGTTTTCTGGGTAAAGCTGGATATTCCAAAAAGAATCCCCCCCCCTACTATTGTGAGACCGAATAAATCACATTCAGTTGAAAATGCTATTACAGCAGTTTGTCACTTGAAGCATGAGATTTCAACCCAAGTTTTTCAACAAAGGGATATCGTCAATACTGACTGAGGAACTACGAAAGTAATGTGTTTATGGTAAGAAATCTTAGAATTGAAATTATCTCATGAAACTCAAGAACAGAAATCTTTCTTTCAAACATGACTGTTTGATAGCACAGATGTTCACTAAGTTGAACTTCACTTCTCATTGCCTTACCATTCTCAAGTGTCAGGCAATTAGTGGCTAATATACTGCTTATGAGCACTACAAGGATTGTCAATTGAAAAAGAGGAATGGAGTGAACAGTCATCAAAACTGGATAGGATTTGAGGTCAAAGCCTATTAATGTATAGGAAGAAGAGCGTGGATGAAAACAGAGATCACTTGGTGCTCTGGTATTAGTAAGAAAATTTGAGAGGAAACTATCCAGTGCACATTTGCATTTGTGCGGGTTTAGTCTAAACTGTTTGTCCCACAACGGACGTCATTCCAGTGCTGACCAACGTCTGCGGCCATCTCACAGAGTAGATAACTCATGCATTCCAAAGATCGGTAATGCGAACAAATCATTATCTCAGATGTAATGAAGGAACTAAGAAAAAAAATGCGTTAAAGATAAGAAATTCGGTAGAATATAATTCAAACAAAACTGCTGAGTTTATCAATTAAAAAGAGGAATGGAGTGTACAGTCAGCAAAACTGGAGAGGATTTGAGGTCAGTGAAAGAAAGCCTATTAATGTATAGGAAGAAGAGCGTGGATGAAAACAGAGATCACTTCGTGCTCTGGTATTAGTAAGAAAATTTGAGAGGAAACTATCCACCATACACAAGTGAACATCCAGAGGGAACTGATGACCCAACAACAATGGATGGAAGACAGCCCATAAGATGATAGTTTTGCAAATAAGCCTTTATCCCAAACCAGATCAAATTTTCTGAAAATATCGAGAGGGGCCAGATGTTCCCATTATTTCCGGAATCATATGTTCAAATTTGAATATGGCTGACCAGGAAATATGCTGCGGAGCAAAGAGTGGCAAAATTTATAATGGTGCTAAAGAATCTATTTGTGGGTTACCATCTAGTGATAAAGTTGATTATTGATCTTCTTCATTGTTTTAGAGAATGTTGAAATGAGGAAAATGGAATGATTGTTAAACAGCGGACTTCTATTGCTTGTACAAAGGCTGAGCACAATTCTGAAGACTACCATAAACCAACAGATGTTGGATCAGAACAAATAGAGATTCTCCTGATGACCTTTTGGCTAAAGATCAGAGTAGATGTGCATGAGATGTTGTTGGCACAATAGGAGGCGATTTGTCTTTGTTGTCTATGCAAGACTTGGGGGAAAAGATTTACGAGGCAGTCAGTTAGCTTTATCTTTGGGTGATGTTATTAAGACACTTCCTGAATATGAGAAAAGTGGAAGAACGGAACACCGGAAAATGGTCTTAACGAGATACCAGTAGGTTTGATTGCTGAGTGAAGTAAGCAGGTTAGGCTTAGGCATACTTGTTTGAGAAACAAAGGATTGGATAGTGAACTGGCAGATGAGGGCCCTCATTTCCATCAAGGGTATTTTTAGTTTGGGAGAACGAAAGCAGTAATTACACCACGGATGGGGAATAAAAATCACGGAGGTCATCACATCTACTAGTATTACAGTTTCAAAGGATACGATACCGTGACTGAGTGAAGCATGTTCCACAAGAAACAAAACCAGGATTACTGTCTAATTTACCAAGCAGAGAGCTGACATATACACAAGTGTGAGAGTTGAACAGCTGGTTACGAAAAAGACACAGAGTATTAAGAGGATGGTTGGAATTCACCTGGTATTCTGGTGAACAGATGGACAGTTTATGTTGGATTGTTATTAATAGCAAATACTTCAATAAGCCACCATCTCTTCCAGCTTGATCAGCAGAGTGAGAGAAAGAAAGCCAATTTGTATTATGCACATTGAGGTCTCCTAAGAAGATTACTTCGCTTAGGTGTATAATTAGACTGTAGAAAATCAAGCTTTAGAGATAAACAACCGAAGACATCAGAGCCGTAATCAGAATCTGAAAAGTGATAACGATAGTAAATTAATGTAATTAAATATGTCATATAAATTTTCGAGCAAAGGCAGATGATACACTGGGTATTCTGTTTGGCATTATCTGACATGGAATATCAGACCTGACGAATACACATGCACCGCTGTTTTATGGATGGAATCACCTATTTTACTAAGCAAAAATGAATATTAATTGCTGAGGCTTCCAAATCAGTATTTGTGAGAAATACCAGGTATAATTGTGATGAAACTTACTAGGGGATGGTGCATATCATTTATGTTATGGTCAGATGTTTTTTTTTTTATTTGGTTGTACTGTTGGCTTTTTTGGTTATATTCATCATTCTTTTATATACTTTTTTATTTAATAGATATAATATGCTTATCATAAAGAAGAAGCTCGTGAATTAATAAATAATGACCTTGATAGAGAAAGCAGGAAAAAAAAAGGTTTAAAGATTAATCTGATTAAAAGCAAACTGATGACAAATTCAGATCATACCGAACTAAAATTAACAGATAATCGTATTGAAATTGTGGACTATTTACCTTGGTCAAGTAGTTAGTTTTAAGGAAAAACAAGATAAAGAAATAAGTAGAAGAATCACACAAGCAAACAAAGCATTTTTTGATGTATAAAAACTACTTGTTAGGAAATTTACTTATATGCCTAAAAAAGAAAGCTCTTTGATATATGCATTATTCCGGTGTTTATCTATGGAAGTGAGACATGGGCAACACAAAACAGTAAGACAGGTTGCATATAGCCCAAAGAGCATTGGAGGAAAGAATTCACCACAAAACAAAAAGGAATAGAATAAAAAAATACTAGAATTAGAGAGAGATAACTCGAGTAGATGATACTGTAAAGTGTTGTAAAGCATCTAAGTGGAGATGGGCTGAACATATTAGTAGACTGCTAGACGAAAGGTGGACAAAATTAAGCATTCGTGAATACCAAGAGCATCAAAGAACAAGATGGAGAGATGATCTACAAAAATTTGACATTAGATGGTGGACATTGGCTAAAAACAGACAGAACTGGAAAGTTAAGGATGGGCTTCTATCCAGCAGTGGATTGAAAGAGACTAAAGAAAATGAATATACGTATCATAATAAGTAATAGACTTATAATATAAGTAACTGCCTGCATTATTGATTCATGAAATATATTGGAAGCAAAATGTTGTTATCCCTGGTGATTGTAAAGTTCGTATAAAATTGATTACATTCTATTTCGAGAATGAAACTAGTTCCATTAAAACTAAAAACAGAGATTTAACTGTGATTTTACGTCCTATGATAACTAGTTTGCTTTTTGTGACATACATTTTAACTCTACTAATTTGCTAAAAATAAAATTATAGTAAATTTCTGAATAAGTGTTAATCATCAGAATTTGCAAAAGTGCGTGCTCTAAGACAGCACTGTCTTTTTGTTTATATTTTAATAAGAACCGTTTTTTATATGCTTAATAAGAACAGATATGAGGTCAACATTTTTTGGCTCATATCAACTTTAAAAAAATTCAAAATGTAGGTATGATATTCGACTTTTCCGTGCCCTGTTTAAGAGTTAAAGGCTTTGACTGTGATAAGCTTAGGCTTAGTCTATTATCAATTCAAAATGGTGTATAAGTAATCGCCATAGCAGAAATGCAACCTTCAATCAGAATGGATTTTGTGTGTGTGTGTGTGTGTGTGTGTGTGTGTGTGTGTGTGTGTGTGTGTGTGTGTGCGCGCGCGCGTGCGCGCTTCCTCAGTAAATTCAATTTACCGAGATGAGAATATTTAGATGTCGAACAGCAATATACTGTATATTTTTCAAAAATATATCTAACATACCAATGGCCCCAATTCTTAAAAAAAGACTTCCGTGACTTCTGTCGTTGTCTGAAATTCTGCTTTTCTTCAATCTCTGTGGCAGTGGACATTCTCCTGATTCCAGGGATGCACTTTTGTCACCTAAACGACGTAGACTCTCGAGGATAGTCACTTTTTTCCCTTCCTTGTTACTGTTTCCATTCGAAGTTTCATTAGGGGTTCTGAGAAGGAAGACGTAGATGTAAAACAGGAACACGAGACTCACTGAATACAAGAATAAGTAGAACCCCTGCACAAAAGAATAAACAACAGCATCAGCATTTCTGTTATGCTCTAATCCACTACTAAAATTTCCATGATCATAAATACGAATGTTACATGCAGTGAAAAATGTGTAATTTTTTTTAGATTCACATATTCCACTCTTTCATGTAATTAACACTTTCATCGTCAATTTTCCAATTATGCGATTCACTTATTTAATTCATTCAATAAATGTTTTTAGCAATTTAATCACGCTCTTTTATTAATATGAATATTAGAAAAATTAGTCCTTTATGAATATTAATATTTTCGCTACTTATAATTGCATAATTTGGAACAGAAAAATAATAAGTTATGTATTAATAACTCGTAACTATCATTAGCTGACTTTATTATTTGGCAGTGCTTTTATATAGCACAACTGAATGAAGTTCCGCATTCTGAAACTGAAATGCAGCAGATATTTATAAAACTAAATAAAACCATTGATAATTAAGTTGGCAGCTTCTTACTTGCATTTTGAAACACTTTTAATGTTCTTGTACAGGCGAAGGGACAGCCTAATAATATTTTTCTCTATATACGAGTGGGTGGGGGGAGTCTTTCTTGTGGTTATATCAGTTGCTTTAATATAATTTTTGTTCTAGATGTTTATCAGAACTTTCCAGAACTCCCTCGTATAAATATATTTCTTTCTTTGGGCTTTTGCCAAATCGTCTGTCGCTGTTTGTTAGTTTGGTATTCATATTAACGCTGTACCCTCGTGATATAAACCACTTTCGAATGAAGTTGAGCCTCCATTGCTTATTCTGAAAGCTGTCGCGAAGTTTGACCTTCATGGGTTCGTATCTCTCGACGATGCGAACCACCTTTATATAAGGCTTTTTGCAATTGAAGGTAAATGAGCTGGTCTCGTACTGCGATAACAGGGTTTCTTTTCTCAGTAACTTGGTTTTTCTTCCTCTAAAGACAAACCGACCCCATGAACACACACACACACACACACACATACACACACACACACAGAGAGAGAGAGAGAGAGAAGAGAGAAACAATAATAATACATTCACCACTAGAGAAGACAGTAATGAAAGCTAGCCCCCATCTGTTCATGAAGAAGAAAACCTATTGTTTTAATAATAATAACAGAACGTTTAATTCATATAGCCTAGGACTTCTAATCAATATTTCGTGTATAATAATGAAATACTAAATGTCTTGCACTAAAACAATGTTTCTGTTTAAGGCAAGCAGCGTTCAAAAAGTCCATTGAACTTATTTTGGTCCAACCCATCTAGGTGGGAGACACTGTGAGTACTTGCAAGAACGCAAGCAAACACACACATACACACACGGACCTACACTCTCGTAGAACATTTTTATTTAATAAGAAATAATTTTATAAACATAATCTTTTTAAGAAAACCTAGATGCTGCACTAATAATCATTTTATGGAATTCTAGTTGACTTATTGGGACATATAATTAAAAGGAAAAAAATGAAGATAGGGGACTTGGACGAGTATATATTTTGTATTTTTTGCGCGGTGAGCAGGATTTTACATAATTTATCGAGCACTAAGATAACAATTATGCTAATCATTTATAAATGTGATTTTTTTAATTCTCTGCTTACATATTCATTTAAAATTTAGTTTCTCGATACAATCTTAAAAACATTAAGGGTAAACTAACCAGCAACTAACTCACTTCAAAATATAATAACGGAACTCGAGGTGTCACTATCTCCGAGACGAAGAACGCTATACACATCACAACTAACAGCTGGGCATACATCGAACTCATAATTATGAACTGTTGGGTCCTGAAAAGAAACGGGTTATATTAGTGTTTCTAGGTTAATCATTATCTATAAAAAATAGCAGACAGTTCTACGTAATAAGAACTGATATGCACTCTTATCAGGATGAGATGAAGAAGAGTATTAAATTTATTATTTTGAACTTAAGACGAAAGCATCCTTACTTCTGAACTTTATTAAAGAAATGTACCAAATATTCGTTGGGAAGATGAAGAATTATCTACTCCTGCGATGAATAATGTATTAGTAGGCTCCAACCGAAAAATTGTAGGTCATAATTTCATAATGCACATTGATCTTTATGATTTGATACATCCAAAAACTTAGAAAATCAGTTTTTATTATATATATATATATATATATTATATTTCCTTATATATATATATATATATATATATATATAGAAGAAAAAGAAAACAGAGAGTTGCAAATTACTTCCTAGGGTGTAGAAGATTAAATAAGAAATTTGTGTATATAGAGATTTCTATATACACAAACCTGTGTACATCAAAAAGGTATTGTAAAACATATCACAGATACGTTATGTTAAAACTAGATGTTACAGCTCTTTCCAGATGCGTATTTCTTGCAGTTCTACATGACTGAAAGATACCAAATCTTGGAATGATTCAGAATTCTGCATCGCTACGACTACGAGACAAAGAAAACGCCTAGTTTATTGAAAGTAGATCATGTTACATTTCATCATCGGCAATAGCACTCCCCTCCACACACACAATTCCACCAGAATCTGCCACTGGTTGCTATAAAGAAAGAAAAAATATCATTGTTCATCAATTTCTGACATGCATACTTTCTCAAGGGTATAACAGCACACCGTGCGTACTCTGATAGTACTATAAAATAAAGTTTATGTTATTACAAGCTTATTCTAAACAGTTTTCTTTTAAATTAATCGGTTATTTATCAGGTCTCCGATGTTGTTATATGTTACCTTTCGGTCTTTTAAGGCACTACTGGCATTGAATACCCGTTCAGTGCCAGTAGCGCTGTGTTGGTTGTTCTGTTGTTTTGCTGTTTATTCTATTGCCTTTGCTTATTCTGTTGTCTATTTCCGTATTTAATTTGCAATCTTCACTAAAAAGTATGCTTAAATAACTGAAATATTTTACTTGTTTGGTTCTCTATTGATAATGCAGTTGATGTTTTCTATGTACCTGCCTGTTTCCATTTTGTTCTTTTGATTACTGAATTTCATAACAGATTCAAGACGCTAAGTATACTATTTTAGTTAATCTAAAAGAAAAACTTGTATTGGATTTATTTAGGAGCATATACTCTCCATAAAATAAAGAGTTGAATTATATCGCTCTGGTTATGATTTAATTTCCCATTTCTTCATCACATCATCTGTATCATTCCTTTATCACATCACATGTATTCTTCGTTCCTTCTACATCATCTGCATCCGTCATTTCTTCATTACATCAACTGCATAAAGATGAGTTTAATATGATTTGGGTTTAATATCTCTGATTACGAAGGTGTTTAATGCCACTTTCCTTCATAATGTGATTCATACAGTGATAAATAACAGTAGAGGTAGCGTGCACACTTGCTTTCCACCTGATTTTACATCAAACCATCTTCCCGGACATCCTTCAATTCTAACTGCTAAGAGAAATCTGAACAGCATTTATTCAGAATATCCCCACGGATATTATAACCATTTCCTTATCCTTTATTACAAATAAATGTTGTCTGCACTGATAGGCAAAATTAATTAATCTCTCTCTCTCTCACTGTTTTTCGTTAGCAACTGCTGCTACTACTTTTAAGTGATTTTCTCTTTATAAGTGGTTCGTTGCGCCATCTTCTGGTCAACTTATAAAAATAGGTTTAAAACGATTGTAATAGTCAGTCAGCTCCTTAAAGGAATAAAGAATTAATAAAGTAAAATAAAGAATTTTTAAGCACTCATAATGCTAATAACAAAATTATTGTCAACAATTTAATAAACGATTTTTCTTTCATTAATGTCATCGGGACATTTTTTCGCGTTCAAATATTAACATTAAAAAGCAATGGTGTCCTCCTTGAGGATAAATTCAGAAGGTTATAAACTGAATTCTCTGAATCAATGTCTTTCGCTAGGTCTTTAAAAAGATATGAAACGTTCTGAAATGAAAGAGACAAAACGAAAATATCATTAATTAATTCTTGTCCAGATAGGAAACTGACTATACATATTCATATCTATAAACAGTGACTTTAAAGATATATTCAAACTGATACAACAAACAAATATTTTCTTTGCAAAGATTGCATTTATATCCATCAAAAAAATAAAATATTCAAATACCATCATAATATTATGGCATAAATTTCAACATATGCTATCTACTAAACTTCTGATATACGGCAGGAGTGCAAAACCTTTTTCGGCGTTCTTCTATCTATTTATTTGGTCTTCCTGAGCTGTTTCTTGTGTATCTGTTCACTACGTCAGTTTTAGCTAATATAGGATGCTCTATTTTGGCAATCGTACAAACAAGTTACTTATTATTGTGGCAATCTCTGAACCTTTTAGGAAGTCAGCTAACTATAAATATTTTTATTAACGTGAACCCGTCCATATAATGGCGAGAAACCTATAATATACTAGTATTAGATTAAAGGATGGATAATATGGAAACCTTATTCTAGACAACAGACATGAAACTTTTTTTTAAGTCACTTCTGGCTTCCAGTGAGTGGGAGTTTTGGAGTTTCTGCGAAAATTCATTTCGAAACGGAAAAAATACGACGTTCCATTTTTCGAATATTCTGCGAAATATTTTAGAAGTATACATCTGTAGAATCCACTTACTTTACTGAACAAAAGCAATACAATTTATTTCAGTTGGCTAACCGGTGAAATTCGAGTTAAAAAAAAAAAATCTCCAAATTGTTAAGTTTTCTATGGTGCTTCGGCAACTGCGCGTCTTAATGACATGTATCCTCCCTTAGCGGCGAGGTAGGTGGCGGAAAGTCAAGGGAAGGAAGCCCTACTATACGTGTGTGTGTGTGTCATGAAACTACTACCCTGTGCTAATTAAACGAGCAGCAAAAGTGTTTCATCAGTCGGTGATTTTTTGTGCCAAATGCTCCATTTATTTTTATTTTTTGTATTTTGTATTTTTTGTATGAGAAAAAGATTAATCTATACCACTGAAGTGGTTTTTATGTGAATTTCATCATACATTCTTTAATTCTTTAGAATTTGCTAATTCTTTGTGTACTATAAGTTTGTTAGTATGTTACACTGATGACTCAAACATTCTGCGATTTTGCTAAAAACATAAAATTTTAAGAGAAATTGAAATTGAATATAGCAAACTGGAATAATACATTTTGTCCCAAGATGAAATAAAATGCTTCATCTGATATCAGAAAAGATAAAAGGACTATTTGCCAGTACACGATGTTAATTTTTTTTTTTTTTTTTTTAGATAATGTTTGTTATTGAACCTTACTGCGAAGCAGAAAATTGAGAATTTCGGAATGTTTCCACATAAATGAGCTAGTTATTAATAACATTTTTAACCTTTTCCTTAAAAAAATTTTTTTTTTTTTTTTACTATTATCCAAAAATATCGGAGTGGGTGGAAGGTACATTATCTTTCTTAAAGGGATTCCGGCTCTGGATTCCGATTACCTTAACATGTGACATTATTTCATCTAGGGTGAAAAGTGTATAAACATTGCGAATCATTAACTTCCTTTTGTGTTAAACTAAACATAAATTATAAAAATGAATTCGAAGCAGGTTTTATATTTCTGAGGAGAAAATCTGAGTACTCGGAGGAAAACCTCAATACCATAATCTGGTCCGAGATAGAAAAACTCGGTGTTGAGATTAATAATAATAATATTCAGATTATGTGTATGCATTGCTACTCCATTCTGATCAGACGAAACTGATATATGTAACTCATTATCCCTCCCACACACCCAACTGGTGTAGATTGGCTTGCGCTTAACTTTTGTAATCGGATATTCTTTACAGCATTTATGTCATTTTTAATCACCAAAGGGAGTGGTTATTAATAATCACTCCCTTTAAAAGACGCTATAGGATTTTTTTTTATTTTTGTCCACGTAATTGTGTGTGTGTAAAGTTATACTAATCCCTAAAAGGATAATAAAATTATTATCTATATTATCCTATCCATAAAACAAACAAATGTGGTTTTTTGGGCTTCTCTCGTCAGAATTCTTAAGTAACATTGTGCGATGTTACATCATCAAGCAAATGAAATTCACACAGCTCAAATTTTAAACTTGTGTCATGATAAATGTTATTTACATTTATAACTTTTAAATTTATTAAAGAACAATAACCAGCTAAAAGAACTCTGCTATTATATGCATGTAGAAAGAATATCGCAATTTTGTGTTGACCTAGGGCAAAGAGTCAACCGGTTATAAGGTCGAATATGCTCTTCTTCTGAACAGATAGTTACCGAATTTATGCTGAAATAACGTTTGCCTTCCTAGGTAAGGCGGTTTGCAGCAAAGTTGGAAGTATTTAAACATATTCTTCAGTGAACAGTGTTTACTTTGTATAGCTCATTCTGACATTTCTCACAAGAGATTCTACATGGTTCTGATATTATTATTATTATTATTATTTACGGCAACTGAAATCTTTTCTTGTACCTACAAATGTTAATGCTAATCAAAAATGCTTAAAATTAGTTCACGAGAAATTATTCTTTAGGGGGGGGGGATAAATTATTAAGCAAAAAGAAGGAAAATATTTGTACATCAAACTGAAAACACCATTTCTACATACAAATAATAAAAAGAAAGAAATTAACTATTTATGTTACTGCGTAAAAGTTCATCCTGTGAAAACATATTCAGAAAAATAAATAAACGTTTCTAGTAATCTCTGAATAACATTTGCATCATTACTTTTAAACATTTAACAATCAGAAATGCCATAAGATTTATATGATAAACTTTCCGAAAAGAAGTTATACGTAACTGAACATTAAAGCGAAAGAAATCGAGAAATAGCTACGCTACATAGCACAGGTAGCCAGACTAATTTGATGAAGCACATGTGTGATGTTCTACTTGATACCGGCACACAAGAAGGAGGTGGGGGGGGGGGACTTTTCACGGATAAATCTTATTCAGAAGTATATAAGGTGATTAGAATCTGTTTTCTGAACTTCGTTAAGACACAGAGGCATCTTACAAGAACTTTTGATTTTCTCATAAATCTATCTGTCCATAGAAGAAGAATTTTACTTTTTCTCTAGAAACAAGCCAACCTGTATGTAACTACAGTATATTGATATAAGGTGCAAATGCATTGAGGACCACAATTCGGAACTTTCACACACTGTACATTGATTCGGGAACAACTCAGCTCGATACCAGTACAATCAACAGCAGATGCTGTTGAATGCACTGACACCAAGAGATTTTAAGCGTTAAACATTCATTTCTCAACCATAGGAGCATTTAAAATTTTATTTAAATCACATTTGTCCTGAATTCTTTTAGAGAATGTTTGCTCGAATGTTTCGAATTTCGAACTACTGAACCGTATTTGTTCTAATGCGAATTCTTTTACAAAAAAAAAAAAAAAAAAAAAATCAATTAAAACTAATGCTTCGATTACTTTATGTGTCATTTAAAATCAACTGCAAGAGTAAAGCGAATATTTTCCTGATAAAAACGACAAAATATTAGAGACTAATAAATGGAAATACAATGGAAATGGAGATTTATCTGCGGCCAAATTTGGTGTGAAAAATTATTATTACTGAGATATTACAGTTTAAAATTCTATGCAGCCCATTATTTCACTGTAGAGGGCGTTACCATCATCGCAAGTACATATAAGGCGCAGTTTTATGCGTAGGTGTTAATAAAACAGAAAAGGGAAGTTAAGCCCTATTTCTCCCTCCTCCAGAAGGGTGTCGACAAAAACACCCTCTTACAAACACCAAGACTACACTTACCTCATGCAGTCCAATTATGGCGTCACTTTAATGCAACAAACTACAAAATTGTGCCGTAATGTATTTTCCAAGCACACCAACGCTTAGTGTGTGGTATCTGGTCATCTGGAATCCACGCTATGCGCAAGGTCAGTGTGAATTAGATGAGGTGAATGGTGTAAGGCAAACAATCCTTCTCTTCTATTGCTGCATTCGACAGATAATTAGTGTCAGCAGTCACAGCGCGTGCACATGCTGAGGATGTGGACGGTCATGTTTCAAGGTCTGATTAGGTACGGTATTGTCTCCTAAAACCAGTGAGGGAAAAGCACGCACACATATTCACTGATGTAAAGCACAAGCTTAACAGATATTGAATGGATACAACTTACTGACCTCTAGTGGTGAAGTTTCGAGTTTGCTTCAAATCTTTTCGATTAAAAATAAAAAGATGCAACATATCTTGAAATAAAACAGGATACTTAAATTCTGTGACTCGGGAAACTCCAGAACACATGGACAGAGATAAAGTTGAGCAGTTCACAGTACTTAAGTTGTTTCTTTTTATGTGGGGAGAAGGATAATTACCTCATATTACATATGAAAAAAGTGAAGAGCGTTTGTGTGTGTGTGTGTGTGAGGGAGGAGGGATGAAGAATTACAACAGACAAGGGGGGGGGGGAGGTCAGTTCAGATCCACGAGGCAGTATGTTTAATTTTGACTGAGGTCAAAGATCGGGGGGGGGGAATGTGTTAGACGTCTTTGTATATATGGATTCGAGAAGAGGGTTGGAAGGATTTCAGATTTTACTGTAAAACGCCTGTTGATTCGCCTGAAAGCAAAGTTTGCTTCATTTAGCATTTCATTTCCCAGTCAAACACTTTTCAAAACTAACTGATATTACATTATATTATCGATAGATGGCAGGCTTTTACGAAAACCAGTTGCGCAATAAAATGATAATCCGACGCGATGCGTATGCCAAAAATACAATCTCCTGAGAGAGAAAGAGAAGGAAATATTCCCTGGGCTGTTGTTGCCGTAGAACCGAACTCCATTTTTCTTAATTTTTTTGAAATCTCGTTTAATCCTAGTTTGATAGAAAATCAAAAGAAGATGAAAACTTTTTAATAATTATTAAGAAATATTTTAATTTTTGAAAGCAATACTTTGGAAATTTAATCGGTTTGATCGCAATTCTAAAATACGGTATTTTTAATTTGAACTGTTATTTCTGAAGGCTGCACAAAGCAGATCAAAAAGAAGGCACACGGATGTGCTTATCAATGTAACTCTCTATATGCGTCTTTTGAAAAAGTTGGAAAAGACTCGGGTTTGAATCTTGTCGCTATGACAGGAACCTTTATAATGCTTTTCGACTGAAGAGTCAGCAGATCTCGTATGAAGGTGGCAGGAATTTTCCTCTCTGTTTTTCATCCCGAGGCTAGTAATTAGACGTTTTGAAGGAACATACGTACTATTATTATATTATTATGGCGACTAACACATATATAAAAATAGAATTTATTAAATCTCCAATATCATTCGTCCAATGTTATATGGAACAGTGCCACTCAGAGAGGATCATTAAGTACATTAAAAATATGAATCACAAGATTTAAATCACGTACTGACGTTATCGCTAGTAACTGTTCATAATTTTTATTGAATAAGTTATTTAATTTTGAATTATAGAAGCTATTAATTTTGCTCATATGAATTCTAATAGTGCAATATTGCTCAGCTGTGACAGAGATACGAGCTAGTAAGTATATGCTACGTGATTACTCATAACTTGACTGGTGATTCATATTTTAAATGTAGATAACTGATCTCTTCTCCCCTTGAAGATGTCCATGTGACAACGAAATATATTGGAGTTTTAGTAAATTCCATTTTTATGCATGTGTTAACCGTCGTAAATATATAATAATATGTTTTTGTTTTGTTTTTTCTAGTCAATCCTACTAACAAACATACACATAAAATACATTTCAGAAATTGAGTAGAACTCATCATATGTTAATTGTGGATTGATGTAGAATAATAATAATTTTTTTTTTTCGCTATACCCTTTGGTATTAATTTGGTCTAGCTACTCACTGATGAAGCCTCAATAAAGGCTGAAACCGGTCTGGGTAGTGACCTCCCACCATAATGCAATAACAGCATACATTTCCTAGGAAATGTGTTTTTACATTATGGAAAATACCAAGAATAGCGATCAGAACTTTACCCACCCTTGCCACGAGTTGCCTGCGTTTGTATTACGTAATGGGACTACTTGCATTAGCTGACGCTATTAATCGCCGATATTTTTATAGTTTATACTATATTCGGCATGAAACTCTCTGATACCAATCTTTGAGTTTCTTATTCGGTTTTAAAACAATGTGGGATTTAATATCCCCTTAATTTAATAATGTTTATATCGCCGAAATGAAGCCTATTGGCTCTTTATATTTAAGTAATAAAAATTTCATTTTTATTATCATCACATTTAGCACAGATTTTTATGTGCTGAATGGTTGTACTCGTTTAGGTATGTGCTACTCCACACTAGCAAAGAATGTGAATTGAGGGCATAATAATAATAATAATAATAAATTATCCTAGACTTGTAGCAGTTTCCGATTTCTCTGATGCATAGTACCATAGTTTTTTTTTTTTCAAAAATTATATGAATATGGCTTTCACTTTTTTTAATTTTTTTTCATATTTATAAGGATGATAATAATAAACCTTGTAAATTATTATTAAGTTAGCATTGCAGGGATATTTTTCACCATCAGCTACTTGTATAATTAGCACTCTTTAATATTTTTCAACTGCATCATTGTTTATTCCCTACAGCATTCCATAGACGATGTTTAGAAGAAACACTTTGATTTGTGTGATGCAAAATATCTTTAACATATCATTAAAAAACATTGGGTATCAAGCTGCCCGTTTTATTTGCATGGAAGAGTTTGTTATCAGCTTAGTAACAGATCTACAACTTCTCTATCAAGGAATAGCTTGTCGAGTCGAGGTGAGAGAGACATTCGCTCCCCAAAAATCACCAGGACAGTTCCCAAATGTTAATTTAATGAAACGACAACAAGAGGTAAGCAAACCAATGTTTTTATCATCATCATCATCAAATTCCTGATATGTACCCTCAAGGGGTGTACAGGATATGATAGTACTTCTTGACTTCGTTGAGAGTACATTTATATTTCTGTCAATGAATACTATTTCTTAACAGCGAAAGGCTAGAACAATGCAAACATATTCAGAATGATACATCAGACCGAATCTGATGGTTCGTCATTTATAAGTATTTTAGCGTTACGTAAGTTATTGCGACAGACTACAACATGAAAATAGTCGAGTAAAAATAAAGAACTGAGGAACTAACAATAGGCACCAACCACAAATAGCTCGAAAACATAAAGGAAAAATAGGGGAAAAAACTTTCCGTTTTATATATTAGATTTCCTTCAAACACAACACCCAGTTTTAAGAATTGTGTAAGATCATACAATGTCAGTTTATAAACCAGCCAAAGGTTACGATATGATTTAATTTATCGTCCTGAACCTAATGGTTAGTTGGTGGGGTATCGATGCTACTTTACTAAGGAATAATAATAATAATAATAATAATAGAACAAGGTGGTTTCCCGTTGCCTTCCTTGCCCAGCAAATTTGCCTGTATTGAGGGACAAAAAACCCGAGTTTCACAAAGAAAAAAATCCCTTTCCCACTAATATGAGACTGACTAACTCACCTTTGACAGAAAAGTCCCGATAAAAGTTCTTCGCATCACAGCATTCACATCACAAAAGTTCTATTATAATAGAACTTTTGTCGGTTATAACTTCGTTTTTTTTTTATTCAAAAGAACTGAAATTTTACTGGAATCCTGTTTCTTTCGATTTTCCGTTATAACTATTATAACGCGATTTTCATAATGAAATTACGATCTGTATATTTGTGATTTATGGCGGACTCAGCGCAAAATTTGGAATTAGCGCGCCTTAGACTTTTATTTTTGGAATTAGCTTGGACTTTTATTTTTTTATTTCGTATGATGATACAATGGCTATGAGCCCCTTTTACGGAGAGGTACGGATCGGTTATAGCAGGCCTATGGCTGGGAGGGACCGTTCTTTAAGTATTCCTGACTGTAATCCGTGTGTGTGTGTGTGTTCATGGGGGCCGGTTTGCCTTTTCTGGCGACGAAAAACCCGAGTTTCCAGGTGAAAACCCTCTATCTCCGTATGACACCGGCTAACTCACCTTTAGTCGAAAGAGACCAGATAAAGTTTGTTCCTCACATCACGGACGGGAATCGAACCCAGGTCCTTCCAACCAAAGAGCTTCATCTATACCGACTGAGCTACGGAGGCCCAGCTTGGACTGTTCTCCTATTTTATTGTTTGAGACATAGCATTACTTATGCAAGTAGAATCTACTGTTGCCATGGGAACATCACATACGACTTAGTCAAAGAAATGAACAACTATTTTGTTATATAGAAAGAGATGGTAGATTCTCATTATCTAAAATAACGACAACAACTCCTAAAACCTAACATATTCCATCATGCTAGCACTACTACTCCTTGCGTTCTAAATGCCCATTCATATGATTTCCCCGAAAAAAAAAAAAAAAAAGTCATGTATAGTGCAAAAGTAATTAAATTTTGATTGAACGTAGATTGGTGTTATAGGCATAAGGTGGATCAAAATAATTCCTGAAATTAGGTATGTCTGGAAAGACTAAAGATGCAAACCGAGAGATTAATCTTGAATATCCATTCAACAAAAAAAATATTAATAACATGGAATATCTCTTAAATATTCCATGCAGTGGATATTTTATTTTGTTGTTTAGGAGTGTTTCCTTGCAGCTTAGTTATTACTGTCGACCTTTATTGTAGACGATCTTCCCTTAATGAATAGTACTGTGCTTTTACATTCCATAAAATTTTGTTGGAAATTTTTGTTCTTTTGTTTTTGAGAATTTCAGATTTCTGTCGTTGTGTGTTATGAAGTACGTAATATTTTTGTAAAGTGTGCAATAATGCACATACATTATTGCTTCCCTATAAGTTAAGATCGATAGTACATTAACACATACTGTATTTGTAAAGATACTCTTTACAAGGATATCTTCTTGTAAAGAGTATCTTGTAAATAACTGAAATCTCAGATTAAAGAAATGTGTTTTTTTTTTTTTCGTCTGCTCCTTATTCTACGATTAAGCAGTTCACCAATCCAGCAAACATAATATGAGGAGACGCACGAATTCCAACTCAAGCCTAAAGAATAAATTTTTTTTTTAAAAAAAGAGAAAAGTATATGGATATTGCAGAAATAGAATTTAACGAGAATCCGCAGTAAAAAGCAACAATTTTGGTAACATTTGGTAAAGCAGCCATTGGAATTGAAAATGGTGAACAGGAAATTAGCGAACCCAGTCACCAGAACAAGCTTCTCCCAGCAAAGGATTGCAGAAATGAGCCTACTTTGAATTTTTTGGCGAATGCTTCGTTTGCCAGCGTCCTCTGTCCAGGTAAGAAGATGAAGAAGTCTCGTCAAAGGCCGAAGTAAATTTACTCGTGCTAGTGCTCAGAAAACTTGATCTCGGAGTTTCTATAGGCGATGCAATCATGCGATTTTCCGGAACACCACTGCCAGAGATAATGAATGCTGTTAAATCTCCATTCTGGAGTTTTTGTGTATTGTCTGTCATCTTCTGGTAGTTTATCATTTTGCCTGAAAGTAAACAGAAAAGACTGATTACATCACTTTGATAAGCTCATTCACTTTCATGTTATGAACCCACTAAATGAAAAAAATGTTTCTGTGAAAATTTCACATTTACAGTATGAATTAAATTGATATTACAAATCTAATGCTGATTAGTGCTCAAAACAGCCGCTAAATTAGCATCATTGGAGCGAGTTTAAATCAACAAACTCTCACTTTCTTTTCAGAGAGCATTCTCCCATCTTTTTTTTTTCCCCTCTCATGTTTCTCATTGTTCCGATTCCACTTCGTTTTCTCGTTAGTGTATTAGTATTAGAATTAATATTCCATTAAGGTCAAATAAGTTTTTTATATATTAGGTCTAAAGGCCTGTCATGGCAAAGTAACTTCGTTTTGTTTGTCTATTTTTGTTAATGATCATGCATTTATTTTTGAATCGAATTTATTTCCTTACGGCGCCAAGCTGATAGAACCTTTCACTGAGAAGATTTCTGTAGCAGTCTGAAGCAGAATTTTATATTAATGAGCTCTTCATTGAAATGTGCATTGACTGACACAATGTAAATCGTAAAGGGACATCACGTGTAATGATACTTTGCATGGCTTTGTATTATCTGCAAGTAGCATAATTTGCCGATCAGTGTGAAATAACTTTGATCTCACCTCGTATTTTGTTGAAAATATAGCTAAATAAGATGTAAAATATAGAGTTACAGAATAACACAAAATGTAATAGCAAAATGCAATGAAAATACGTTTATATAAATGAACATTTTAATAATTCAATTGACTCATTGCTGGTATTGTGCCCAACATGACATTTATATTTAACTCATTTCTTTCTTTCTTTTTTTTTAACTTTAGAAACTCTGTGTGTGTGTGTGTGTGTGTGTGTGTGTGTGTGTGTGTGTGTGTGTGTGTGTGTGTGTGTGTGTGTGTGTGTGTGTGTGTGTGTGTGTGTGTGTGTGTGTGTGTGTGTGTGTGTGTGTGTGTGTGTTCGTGTACCTTATAAATTATAGTACAAGAAGAAATCTTTTCAAAATAAATAGGGTCCATTTCGTGATTGCATGCTATGCCATGCCACCGTTGCGTTTCCTGTCTTATTATATTTCCTCTTTTGGTCCCCTAGTAACAGAACCGTTTCCATGGTTTTGAGTTGCAACGGGAAAGTGAAATCCACAATACATCTAATCATTACCTGATTACTTTCTATAAATAAGTGGCAAGCAGTAGAGCGTGAGTCGGTGAACTCAACTGAATAGAGAAAATTGGCTGGTAGGTGTGAACGAAGTCTGCATTACAATAGCATAAAATGCAATTTGTTTCAACGTATAATTCCGATTTATTATCCGTTGTGTTGTGCATTTCACTGATGATGCAACTGAAAATAAATATTGTACAGCAGTCACCTAAGGCGTCTACGAACTATTGTAGACTAGCTACATTTAAAAGAAATAATCCCCACACTATTTTTACATATTTAATAAAAACAGAAAATATTTTCTTTATGATACGAAGCTTTTCTTCATTTGATTAGTCACAGCATTTATACACTCATTACTCACCCAATTCTCTTCTATTCTAGATGGGTTGAGTCCCCTAATTAGATTTTAAGCAATTTGATGCTGCCGACTTGCTGTTCTTCTGCTGCATCCCTCTAAGGTAAGTATTTTCTATCTGTAGATATCTGTGTTCAAATGTGTTTGCGGAACGAAAGCCCTCCACCTTCGTATGAAACCGGCTAACTGACTTCAGTTGAAAAGCCCTAATAAAGATTTTCACGTCCTAGACGGAATTCGAACCCAGGTGTCTTTCTAACCAAAAGAACTCTGTCGATACAAACTGAACTACAGAGGCTCGGTCATCAAGGAAAGTCGGTGTATTGTTAACAGACTTCTCTATTCACTAATTGAAAATGTGTCCGTGTTTTGTGTATAAATCTGTTAAACAGCAACCATGAAAATGTTTTCAAATGAACTAGCTTTAAAATGACAGTAAAAAAAAAAAAAGTCTTCAGAAATAACGACTATCTGGGATGCTCTTCAAGTCCTAGGAATTAAGCGTCGGTGGTTGATGGAAATAGTATAGAAAAAACAGAACGGAGATGATCAATTCATAATCTACCTAAGGTCGCAGATATGAAGACTCATCCTAATACTGTGGCTTCCTCTCTCTTTTGAGAGGTTTGCAGCTGATTACTAGGGAGATAGTGACAAGGTGGTTTTTCGTTGCCTTCCTTCCCCCACACTATTTTTGCATATTTAATAAAAACAGAAAATATTTTCTTTGTGATACGAAGCTTTTCTTCAATCAATTAAGTATTTATGAATGTAGCCTGTGTGGGCCAGTTTTCCTGCTTGCGGGATGAAAAACTCCAGATAAACTGGCGAAAAAACCATGCTGTCCACGCCTAAGACCGGCTAACTTGGCTATGGCTGAGAAAGATCCTTAAACTCCTCACATCGTGGACGGGAATCCACCAGGCATATGGTTGCGAAGCGCAAAGCCACTAGGCTAGGCTAACCGCGCGGACGAGGACTTATCATGATCCTAAAATTTATATGTATGTGGCAACCAATGAAAATGTATTAAGAAGAGCACAGATGAAACAGGAATAAGTAGATATGTTCCTGAAATCAAGCAATAGTCATCATCAATGGAAATTTCTTCATATCTGAAACCAAATAATATATGCAAAATACGTAGCTTGGGCCGCAGTCTATTCAAATAGTTGCTAATTTTTGTTTACTTCGATCACGAAAGTATTGGGTATTTTCTGAGTACGATCTGCAAGGCCTCACTATTACCCATCATTTTCATTTGTAGGTAAGCTTTGTCCCTACACGATGCAAGAAAGATCAACTATGCCCACAGAACTGGACATACGAAGAAATGAAACGTATGCTGCAATTTTTGACAAAAAAGTTCACAATGCAGTGCCTTAATTGTATGAATTAGCCTTTTAGCCTTATTTATATATTAAATGAAATACTAATTCGTATTTAATTTATTAAATGCAGATTAATAAAAATGCTTATTACAGTAATTATCTGTCAAAATTATGTAATGAAAAGAAAGGGGATTTTGCTGCATAAAGTTTGAAAACTATTACCATAAATATATATTCAACAGTGTTTTCTCAAATACAAAATGATGAAATTCCATCTCATGCATTTTGAGTTCTCATAAGCGGGAAAGTGATAGAGCGATAGGATTTAAAAGAAAGACGGAATGCTCTCGAATAAACTGTTCTGCTAGAAAACTATCGCTTGATAGTTCGTGACGATCATGGCTATTCAATGCGTAACCATATTCCATTGTTATCAAGTAATTTATTTCTTTAAATGGTAAAATATTACCTTTAAATCTCTTCTGATCTCCACAATATCCTTAATTGAGGTGAAAACAGCCTAGCCTAGTCAACTTTCAAAATGCAGTTTTGCTTGTTTTTCCGTAAAAAAAAGCCCTCAGACCTCCTCCGCTTACTTTTGATGATGCTCAGCTCAACAGTCAAGATCAAATCTCTCGTCTCGGACTGACTCTTACTCCAAACCTTTCCTGGAATAATCGTATCACTTCTATAGCATCAACAGATTCCAAAAAACTTAGCATCCTTTTCCGGTCAAGACAGTACTTCTCTGCCGAACAGTCACTTACTCTGTATAAATCACAAATCCGACCAACCTTGGAATACTGCTTTTATGTCTGGAGTGTTGCACCTAAGACCTGCTTAAAATTTATTAATGCTGTTCAGAAAAGGACAGATGGTTGATTAATAACGTCTCTTACAGACTCTTTTCTGCCACTTTCTTTCCCATAGAAGATCGGTTTATGTTGTGTCTCTTCTACAGATATTTCCATGGCCTAGTTCGGCAGAACTTAGCATCCATTATGCCTCTCATTTCTGCCAGATCTGCAGGAACTCGAGCAGCAAATGCTCAACATCCTTTTACAGTCGAACTGCATACTCACCGAACCTGCTACTTCCAGTCATCGTTTATTCCATCCGCCTCAGTCCTGCGGAACAGCTTCCCCTGTGAAGCATTTCCGAAGGACTACAAACTCCAACAGTTCAAGAAAAATATCAATAGTTTACTCTACTCTTGATCCCTATCCCCAACACACAGCATTGATCTTATTTATCTCATTTATCTTATTTTATGTGACCCTTTTCAAAGAAAAGTCACATAAAATAAGAAACTTCTGTCATGATCGCTCATGCAAGATTGCCTCAAGGTCAGCAAGAACTGTCCATATTTTTCTTTCGTTTTTTTGTTGCTGAAATGTATTTCTCATTTTCATGCATGTGCAAATGCGCCAGGATTCGGTCCACTTGTGCACGCGTACTCAAACTAGTGTATGTGTATGTATGCATAATGTCTGCAAAGGCCTGGTTGGATCTTTTTGTAGATGAGGAAGATCTGGTACATTCACGGATGAAGTCATGCAAATTCAAAAGTAAGTTTTATCATGGTAATTTCAAAAAAAATCAAAGAGAGGTGTTGGTTGGCCGATGATGGCGATGGAGGACGCTCCACTAGATCGACCGTTTATGTTATATTAAAATATTTAATTGAATTATAAATGTGATGCGCAGCGATCCTAAATCTTTTATTTAAATTTAACAAGAAGCTTCACTTCCGTTAAGTTAATTTAGAATTCCCTTCTATTTTTGAAAAAAAAAAAAAAAACTCCGCAAAATTGCATTTATATTCAAAATTTAAAACTTATTCAGAACTTTGTTTTATTACGCTTGGGTGAAAAATGTAATATCAAGAAGAATATCAATATTTAACAAATATATAATTTGTTGTGTATTATAATTTATTCATAAGAAGTTTAAATACTACCGTATTCAACAGGCTAAGAGTTCGAATTCCGTCACGACGTGAATGTTTGGAAATCGTTGGTTGTACGATCGCGATACAACCATTACTCTGATTACTGTATGGCTGAGAAAGGCTACCAAGATATCCTCCTTTTCTAGAGCTAAAATTTCGGTTTATCTAATCCTTAGTTCGCCGCTGGATATTAAAGTGCCCTGCAAGTTTCCAGAAGACTATACAGGCACCAGTATTAATAAATTAAATTAAATATATAAAAACATTTAAATAGTCTCATTTCGTAAAACTAAGAATTACTTATACTGTCTTAAATATACTTTCCATGACATATTTACATACATTCATCTTAGTATCTTACCTATGTTCTTGTGGAAATTCAATCTTCGATATGAAAAGAACTCGTTGACAATGAATTATATTTTTGTTGACGTATACTACGCTTCTCCTAAAATAAGTAATTTTTGGATGACATCATCGTGAACGTAATCACCACTTGAGATATTTCATGTAGGTAAGAAAAAATTATTGCATAAAACAAGAAATGATTTCTTCCTTGACAGAAACAATTACGTAGTAGGCTTTAATAGGCTAAAATATGCAGAGAAGTTCAATAAATGGGCCAATGAATACGCTAGTTGTTTAAATATTTATCATCATTTGTTGTGAAACCAAAGAGCAACTACCAAACTTCCTATACTTATCAAGATCCATTAATTGTAAATTCTGAATCCAGATCATAATTGGTCACATACTCATCTCATTCCAGACCACAAAATGTGGTCTCAGTTTTCCTCTGAACTCCTGTGAAATATTTATTCGACTTTTTTTTAAACATTTTACTTGCCCGTTTCACAAAACAGTTATTAGATTCATTTCATGAGTTCGGCAAGTATATAAAATAAGTCCACAAAATCTGGTTAGGCAGATTTTGGTGAAATTTGGTATTTGAAATTTATAATTTATCAGACCGCCTCAATTGTGCTTTGGAATGTCAAAATGTGACAAAATGAGTAATCTGACATGATGTAAAGTATTGTAATAACTACGCTTTGGCGGGATGGAATTAATGAAATTTAATATTCTTTACTACAATTTATCAAGTTATCTCCATTTTGGGCGGACATAATTTCAGTAGCAGATTAGGCGTAACGATGCACAGTTATATACATCAAACGATAAGAAATGAAACAGTATATTATATATTTTAAATTAAAATAACAAATAAAGTAAACAAATAAAATAAGAAACTATGGAATATAAGAGCTAAAAATGGTTCCAGATTCATTTGCTACAATTATAAAGAGAAATGGGATGGGGGGGGGAATGTTATTGCAAACTGCACATTTTATTATTATCTTATATATTTTATTAATGTATTTTATTTTGCATTTCTTTGGGTTTTATTATTATATAAATATAATGACTATGAATCCTGCAGTGCCTTTTATTCTCAAAAGGAGTAGCTTTTTAAGTCCAAAATTAACTTTTGGAAATCGGTGAGCTTGTCATAGCTACCGATGATTTTTAACGCATCCTGGAGAGAGTCTGAAAAACAACTTCCATCACATCGTGATCTTCAACTTTTAACTCATATTACTGTCTGAATTAGTGTAAGATCTGTGGTCGATTTTTCTGAGAAGTTGGATTAAAAAAAATTCGAGTTTTCGGTGAAAAAAAAATTATTTGCCAAAAATCGAGTAACCTGGGAGACTGGCTGAACAAAATGCAAAATGACAAGAAAAAGCTTCTCAGTTCGGCAACTAGAACCATACTGAAAATGGTCCTTCTTCTGGTGGTTTAGTATCATGAAAACAGAAAAAGTTGCAGTACTTCAAGCATACTTGAAATACTGCAACTTCAAGCATAAAGGTAACTTAAAAAATTCATTTTTTTTTATTCAAATATTTTTGGGAAAAGCCATTCATCTCTATCTATTCGTTTGGATTCTCCCCGAGATCTTTTTTTTTTTTTTTTTTTTTGTAAAAATTATTTATTTGTATTTATTTATCCCCTAAAGCCTTTTATTCTCCACATGGAATAGACGAAGGCATTTAGCCTAACTTTTGAAGACTAGTGAGCATCCCACTTAGGCATTCACAGAATAGCTAGCCCAGGACTATTAGCGATTTTCCTCTAGGAAAAGAGTATGGTGGACAGCTACTGCAATCTCGTGGTCAGTCCTACTGTCGATTTTCTTGAATTATGGGATGAAAAACCCGAGTTGTCGAGAGAAAGATATCCGCTTGCCCATGCCATAGATCGACTAACTTGGAAACCAGTCGAAGAAAGAAAATGTTTTTATAGTTAGCAACTAGAATCGAACTCAGAACGGTCTTTTTCGGGAAGCTAGCGCTATGGATGCAAATACAATTTCCACAAGGGCTCTAGAAGTCTTAAAGGTCATTCTTAAAAATTACAATTCCAAGTAAATGTAATTAAATCTACTATCTGTTGCTTGACCAAGAAAAACATAGATATGTAATATATTTAAAATTATAAAGATTAAAGTGAGTTAAAATACATTTTCATTTTTGAATAGATTGTATTAACATACTGTTTTGAAACATGAAATACTTTAGAGCTACTATTGTGTTAATAGCTACAATCGCCAAGTCTTGCAGAAAAATGTTTCTACAAGAAAGCAATGATAATTTAAAGAAGATAATTTATTGAGTCGTGTGAATTCTGAAGTGCAAAATGAACAAGGAAGAACAGGTTAGGCCTCATGTGACGAGTTCTCGGGAAAAACAACCTTTATTATTATTATTATAACTGATTGTGCGTGTTGTTGAAAGAATATAAAATATCGACTGACGGCAGGCAGCATGACACAGTTAATTTGAAGAAGCTTTCCACTTTAAAAATACGTTTCCAAGCTAGTCCACTTCGTTTGTATCAAAGATGGCCCACCAAAAATTCGTGGAGATGTCAGATGATGACAATAATAATTATTATTATTGTAAATTAATTATAGAGGTGCAACCCTAGTTAGTAAGGTAGCTTACATTAAAATATGACGTAGAGTTGTTGAAAATATATTTATTGAGAATAATCGGAGTCTTTTTAATTGTTTTCGTATTCTCCTGCATATATCTTCATGCAATTTCTGTAATGGTTGTGCAAATAAAGTTTTACGGGTTTCGAATGACGACCGCATGACCTTTACTGTTCGGAAAATATTGTAAACTAACACACTCGGGGAACTTGCCGAACTTGAATAAATTACCACAGCATCACACCAAGCATTCTGCAGAGGTTGAAACGATCTAACTGACTGATTTCTAAACATTTAGATTTTGCATACAATTTTAATTCAATATTAATCTCTAATTAAATTAGTATCACGTGAAAAGTTGGGCACATTTGCTTAAGTATGAAATACTATATTGGAACGTTTACGCATTGCTGACGCCATTAGTCGGCAACACTAGTCCAATGAAAGCCACGATTTTAAACACTGCTAAAAGTTGTCCTCAGTGTCTTGAGATTCAACATCCTGAGATTATGATTCAATAAGCATTTAACTTCGATTGCCTGCTCCGAATATATTTTGATAAATTACAATGGCTACACGTATTCTTCGATTCTTTAATAGACGTGATATTGCATCTAAATCGACAATCCATGAGTTCAGTTACATCCTTATTTGATCTGAAATGTGATTTATCTGAAATGAAAGATTGAAGGTTTTCCCTGTGTGGAAGCATTGATTAAAAATCGCCACGCTAACCATCTGATTAAGGCCCATATGTACATTATGTCTGTAACTGCGTGTTATAAGGCTAGGGGTTTCTTCTATTTTGAGGAAGTAAAAATCCGAGTTTCTAGAACGACTTGGAAAATCCAATGCCGCACGTGTTTTTCCCCTTCCTTTTTTTAACATCTGATTTGGTCCTTCTCAGAAACCATTTTGAACTCTAGCACAGCTTGTACACTATTTTGTTATCAGCCGGTTGTCACTGATAACAGGTCGCACTTATAAGAAATGTTACTAGGCAACCAGTAGGGAAGAAATAAGTACACATTTCACATGCACGAATGTTTTTTTTTTTCATTCTCAGTTTAATAATAAAAATAATGTTTATTCACGTCCATGATCATTATATGTGTATAACAATTAAATTTTTTTTTCCCATTCTAGTTCATTTTAAAGTCAAGATAGGGTTGCAATTACCATAATTTTCCAAGTTCTAAATGACAATTTTAATGTTATTACATTTAAACCCTATTAAAATTAACACGTATATTAACATTGGATTTTCTACCAATCTACATTGAAAACAGTTGTAGAATATATATTTTTGCAATCTTTCTTTGTAAACAACATTAATATGGAATTGATTTTTATGTTGTCGAATCTTCACACTCTAGGCATCGATTTTAACGTTTCTACAGTCCGTCACGAATATACAGTTCGTGAAAATAGGTCGAAGAACATAATGACTTCCACACTTTTACATTTATGCTACGCATCTAATCTGTGCAGGCGAATTTCTAGAAGTAGCTGAACTAGATTAGGGATTACAACATGGTCAATCTTTATTTCTTTCCTGACAAATGACATCACGTGTATTTTATCTAGCAAGGGGATGGAGGGAATTTGAGGTACGCAGTTACTCCTGCTCTTTAATCCCTCCTCAGAATATTCCCCCGTGTTCAATGAGATGCTTATGAAGCAATTGGATTATCTAGGATGTATATTAGAACTTGCTATCATTCTCTTCGAACAATACTTGAAAACATTCTGAGCTCAGCGACATGGAGGACGCTGTCATCCTAGAATACTCTATCGCCTTTGAGACGCTATAGTTGACACGATCGGATAGGAATTGTAGGTATGATTAGGAACTATATGAGCTCTTGATGTAACATCTCAATCATACCTGCACCACATTATCTTCGTCAACAAACAATTGCCCACATTATAGAATATTCAGCAGGCCAGTTTATATCTGTAAACTGTGGTATGTGTTCTTGGGTCCGCCTGTTTTGCGGAATGGAAAAAAAACCACCACCGCCGTATGACACTAACCATCTCACCATCAGCTGAAAAATCCGTATAAAATTTTCTTGCGTTCTAAACATGACGCGTGTAGGACGTGATTTTGAATCACGCATTTTGGAAAGACCTTGGGATAACAAGTCAGGTCTTTTTTAGCCAAAGGGCAAATAGCGACACGTCCTCGTGACTACGCTTCTTAGTCTTTACCACGTAATACTATTTCCGCTTAGCGTTACTACACAAAACTTCTTGAAAATCTTCTCTTCTATTTGGATGATGGACAGTGATGCCAAATAAATGATGCTCACGTTTGCTGATTCATTTCATTCTCCATAACATGCATTCAATTTTAGTTTCGTGCACTTCTACAGATATTTCCACAGGCAGGCATATCTTGTTCAAACTGGTTTCTTTACTTTCACCACTTTCTTGTAAACATATAAAATGTGCAACAATCAGCCATACACAGTTACATTGGTGATGTATTAATCTGATAATTTTACTTCTTCATTCTTTATTTGGAAGTACTCTTGTATATGTACAAAAAATCGTGTTTTATTTATGAACTTAATTAATAATAAAAAAAATAACGCTATCATGACCTACAGCTAATAAACTTGAATGAGAATAAGTGTCTGCTTGTTTCTGTATTATTAAAATTAAGATTTTCATAACTTTATTAACTATTCCGGTTAGGTGAATATATGCATACGCGTAAATAATAATTGTAGTATATATGGCGATCATACAAATCCATCTCCTGTTTGAAAAAAAAAAGAAAAGAAAAAGTGAACCCCTGACAACAAGCCGGCTAATTTGAGTGAAACTGTCAGGTTATCTGTGTAAATATGGTGTGTTGTTTACAAATTGTCTCAAAGTAATAACATTTCTATGCATATTCATTTCATTATCTTCTACATCATTATTATTATTAGATGATGTTCCATTTAGTTTCTAGCAGCATTCCTGGATTATTTGACCCTTAACGTAATGTATTATAGATTTTCTTCATGCTTTTAATATACCGGTAAATTCTATCCATCAAAGGTTGTAAACCTTTCTTAGATGAGATTTACATTAAAAAGTGCAGGGAGAAACCTTATTACATGGAAAAATAAAACAGATTAATTTGGTCCTATTTAAAAAGCAGCCTCCTATCTATCGTTCATCATTGATGAGATTTGAATGCAGGCTTTTTCTTCTAATTGTACTGCATTCCGAGAACTTATCTCGTGCCTGCATGCATTTTTTGATATCCTACAGAAAGGAATATTCTTCTCTCCCCTTTCCCGCATCTGCATCCCTCGCCACATACATTGAATGAAGAAGTAAAAGTGAATTTTTACAACGAATTTTTTTTTAAAAAAATCTGTAAATAGCCTTTAGAAGCATAGATGCATATTCAGGTTAATTTTTAATTAAGATTTTAAGAAAAAAATTAATTGTAATTAACATTTTCATTTATTAATCCCGAACATGAGAAGTTGCAAAAGCTGTAGCACATCTTAAGTTCTTAAAAACTCATTTAAAAATAACATTTTAAAGACTTTTAGTAAGAAAAGTTCAAGATAAAATATCAATAAACCTCCTGTTTTTCAATGTTTTAATACATTTTCTCCGCACATAAATGTGATGCTCTCCTTAACTCCCGTTTAACTTAAAAAAAAAGGATGTTCTATTGAAGTGGCATTTAATAGCAAAATAACTTTATCTTGTAATGTAAACTATAGTAAGGTCTAATGATAATAATAATAATAATAATAATAATAATAATAATAATAATAATAATAATAAACTTACTTCCAGATATATTACACTTGGAAGCAAATCTCCTCCCTGCGAAGAAACACCACCTTTGAAAACTCAACATCAACTTCATTACTCACCTTACAGTCTTGTTTTTACGTGACGTCATTATTCTTACACCATATTACATCAAATCCTAGGAAGCACCGTTTGGAGCAACCTTACAGAAGGTTTTGTTCGACGAAACAACTGTTACAAGGATGTACCCTTCGTACTTTATTTTTTCAAACTAAACGCAGCGAATTTTCTAAAGTATTTTCGGTAATTTTCCCTCAGCGTCTTGATGATAATGACCAATAGTAGCGAGAGGCAACGGTGTTTAGGATGATACCAATTATTATGAGCAAACGGTTAAAAGGAACTGGGACGTATGTACAAATATTCACAGTAGGGATCCACTTATTTTGAAATGTAATAACCAGTTTACAAGAAGCTTGAATTATATGTTCCATGCTGCCTTATGCAAGACTGAATGGATAAGAGGGAACATGCATTCACATTTCCAGATCAGTTGGCAAGACCTCTCAGCTAAGTAACCTTCACCCAACAGCTTATGAATATATTATTCGATTAGCTCGAATAAGAAAATAGTGAGGAATTGTTGAAAGAGAATATTGCCTGATATCGAATTTTAATCAACCTTGTATGACAAAAGAGCTCGATTATCAATGCAACAGTGCTGTACGTGGAAGATTCAGAACGAAACATACGACAAAAAAAGTTATTACTTGAATTTTTATCACTTGAATTATTACTTGTATTATATGAAAAGCTCTGATTTTAGACGATTGTGTTTCAAAAATCTTTGGATCCAGATTAATAATGAGATAAACCATTTTAAGACGGATTTTAGTGAAATTCAATATCTGAAATATTTACAGAAATGCTTTTTCGCGTTGTAATTTTTTTTTTAAATCAGATCATTTGTGCATATATTTGGAAAGTGATGAAGTTCATATTTTAACAGTGTAAATAGTTACGGTGAAATAGACCATGGAAGTGTAAGCTTTTGATTAACAGAAGTTATTTTTATTTATTTATTATTATTATTATTATTATTTTGTCTATTTTTGTCTTATGCAGCAGCAGAGAGAGAGAGAGATGAGACTAACAAAAAAGAGATATAACTAGAATTCACACCGGTGACAGAAAAGGGAAAAAAAAGATAAAAAAAAATAGATTTAGAATTTAAATAATAATAATAATAATAAATAGGGGGGAAAAGATAAAAAAGTAAATTAAAAGATTAAAAGTTTAGGAAAAATTTGAGTCTATGAAACAAATTTTGTCGAAAGAGAATAGTTATGTTAGTAAAAATATCAAATAGAACATCTGATGTTTCCAAGAGGGAAATAAAAATCGATCCTGATACTGGAAAACATATGGCGGTCGAAATAAAATTGCATAAAGAATTTATCTGCATAGGTTAACCGACTATATCACTGACAAATCTCTCCAAAATTATCCTTCTTCAAAAGGAGATCAAAATGAAATCTATACGTTAAGGCAGTACGATAATGATGTAAAAGCAAACAGAGTTCTATTACAAATAATTAATAAATAAATTACTTTAGAAACGATAAAATAAAAATATAAATATAAGAAATATAACGCTTACCTTGTCTTTTGTCGCTCCTGAGGAATGGGAAACCCTTTTCATCGGGAAGAACTTCGAAAGGACTGCAGCAGGCGAAACACTTTTCTTGAGATCATACACGTAAATTTAGATGAAAGCTGAAAACTGACATCCTTCTGTTTGAAAGACGTGGAAGTGTAGGCTAGTCATTAGTCTGAATCCATTTGTTGAAAATATACCTGGTTTAGTCACATATCTTAAGAATATTCTGTATTGGAATTTGTAATCGCACTAGTCAACATTTGGTCACTTTATTACATTAAATACTCAAATTTACGTTGTCGCTGATCATTTAAGAAATCCAACACTGATGAAGATGAACTAAAGAGCGCTAACGACCAACTTCGAAATTCAATTCTGACCGAAATGATTAGGCGGCAACCACAAGTAATAAGGAGACTGAATATTAGTTGAAGTTGACGAAGATGTTTTGAATGATAGGGAAATTCCGGACAATATAATCAACTTGTAACTCGGAAAGAAGATAACATAAAACATATTGAAGACTTACATTCGAAATATAGAACTTAAGTCAATGTAGCTCCAAATGTTCTTCACTACAGTCGCCAAATTCAATGTGATCAAAGAACACTATCGCTGAAAGGCAGCCGTGTTCTATTGTTTTCAATAAGACTTATGATGAAGATCGAATGGTGATGATTGGTTTACTATTTGCTGTAGAAACCGAGATGAAGATAGCGTAAAGATAATTACTGTACTGCTTGCTTGCTACCGAACTTCTGATGAAAGTCGATGAAGATTATTAGTCCACTGCTTGCTAAAGAGTTCAGATGAAGATCGCAGGACGATCTTCGTTTGGAGTGATACAGAATCCAAAAGAAACGCAATGGGATGCAAAAAAGCGAGAGAGGGAGGAAGGGAGGAGAGTGAGTGTAAATGAATCTCATGTATATTAAAAAACTCATTAATAACAAGATCTGTTAAATTCCATATAACAAGGTTTTTAGGAGTATAATGTGCATAAAATTGTTGTAGTATTCTGTGATATATATATATATATATATATATAATAAGTGGGCGACTTCTAAGATAAGATCAGAAGCAGATAGTCTCTGAAAGGACGACGCTGCTTAATGTCACATTTAGGGTTGATATCCTTACAAACTGCGGGAAAGATACCTCGCTTAAATATTTAATTACAGTATAAGAATAATCCCATTTTCATTTCTTGAAAGTAGTAGTAATAATAATATTTTTTTTATTACATATGATCCATTCATTACATACATTTGATTACATGTGATACGTACATTATATGTGTTTGATTACATATGGTACATACTTTTTTTTTTAAATCTTGGATGAGATAAAATTTCTTAGCTTTCATCCTCGAAGCTTACTTGTTAGCTTATCTGAGGATGACACCAGTTAGTTATTATTTATTGGTTTGTTTGCTGTGTTGGGAAGCTACGAAATCAAATCAGTGTTTAATAAGTTTGATTTCCACTGCAGCCGTTGATTGAGAAATTCGCGCCCGCGCGCACACGCACGCACGCACGCACGCACGCGCACACACACACACACACACACACACACACACACACACACACACACACACACACACACACACACACACACACACACACACACACACACACACACACACACACACACACACACACACACACACACACACACACACACACACACACACACACACACACACACACGATAACTTGGGATTCTTGATGCGTCGCTGAATTGGAAGCCTGAAGAAATATATTGTGTTTCCTTAAGTTTGTAGGGTATTTTGGGTGCGTGTTTCTTGTTCATAGTATGTCCTTAGAGCTCTTTTCAGGCTATTGTAGTTTGTAAGATTTCTGTATTCAAAAGGTAATTTGTTTATCATATCTGGGATGTAGAAGTTTCGCGTGGCCTTTCCGTAGTGATTATTGTATTTATATGTGATATAATTAGTTGTCTGAGGTCTTGTTATTCGGTATGTATTTCTGAATGTCCCGTAGGTGGCATCGAAATAATGTTTTAGCAAAGTTGTATAGTGACATAAATGCTTTGCTGTCAGTATTTTGTGTTCTGACATTGCAATGTATATAAGGTCGTTATTTTCTCTTTCTTCCCAAAAGATCAGTTTTATCATTTTATACTGTAACGATATTAATCTATTTAGTAGGGTGCACAGAAAGCATACGTTGTTATAGCGTATCTTAGTATATTTTGGCATAGTGCTTTGTATAATAATAATAATAATAATAATAATAATAAAAACACTAAGCCTTGTTTCAACAAATGTAAATAGTTGACTGACTGAAGAATGATTGATTGCTTTATCTCTTGACAAGAAATTCAAAAACTGGTATTCGACAGTCATAGAACAGTTGGGAGATGGTCTATTTTTGGAAAGGTGTGCAACACATGAAAAATGATGAAACGTTGAAGCTGTTTTTTTTCTTTCTTTCTGACATAGTTTTTGGAGTACCCTCTCCTTAAGAAAACACCGCGTATAGCCGTTTGGACCCTGAATTCGCTCATTGTTATGCCTGCGATCGACACATGGTAATAATTTTATGTTGCCCTTTTAACCGAAATGCACAGACATAACAAGTACAAATACAACTCATTATTTAAGTTTCTAAAGCATTACTTTCAACTTACTTCCAAGCACGTGATCAAACGTATGACGGTAACCGCAGTGTTAAATTTTTTAGACTTGGAGAGTATTTATTTAAGAATGGTATTTTACCTAGAGAAATGAGTTATCTCGCTGAATTATATCTGCATGAATGTGGTGCCCCACTAAAAACATATGTCAAAGAAGACTTGCTACAGCGAAATATGGATACGAGAATTTGAACCAGAACTAAAAAGTCAACCCTTTCAGTAGAAACATCCAATTTCTTGTCCAAAAAAAAACATATCAGCACAAAATAGAACGAAGTTTCTGCAAGACATTTTACGGAAGCGCTACATTACCGTTGATGAGATTCAGCTGAAATGACTTAACTTATCATGAACAAAAAAAAAAAAAAAAAAAAAAAAAAAAAAAAAAAAAATTGCTGAGAGGAACACCAAACTTGCCCAAACAGTGGGCAGTAGCGGTTAGGTAGAACGGACAATTATACTGAAGGACTCTACATGTATTTTCTTAAATAAATGTTTGGTTTAATAACAGGGATACACTGTGCAGAACTTTTGAAGTGACTAGGAAAGTCTTTGATATGGATAGGGGTTCGTCATTTCTTAATGTGAACCGACACTCCTATATGCTTTGTTGTAGTAAAACAAACTTGGCTTTGATAGCTATAATCAGGAATTGCCATGTTCCTGATTATAGTTGATGTAGTTACTTTAGCAAAACAACTGGATAGTCAAGTTCAAATACCTAATATGTAATAGCAATAAGGGTTCATGTTTACATTTGTACTCGCATTCAGCAGTAAGATTAATCTAAAACAATTAAATAAAGATTGCCGTTAATTTCTGATTTAAAGACCAATCGTCTATTTGTTTTTATCCGCCATACAGATTTTCGCCTTTAGCCATCCTACTGCTACCAATGTTTTCATTGAATCCCACTATGGAAGGCTTGTAAGCCAAATTTATAATTTCCTCGTTTTATACCGTTTTTGGTTTGTTTGCAAAAACCATTCATTGTAGGTGTATTTTTGTCTCCTTCTTTTCTCCTTTCGTTTTCTTTACTCCATAAAAAAAGGAAAATTTCTCTTTCAGGGGCGTGAATCAAAAGACAAACAAGGGCGAAAATAAATAAATCACTATATTTATTTTAAGCAACAGACATTTGCTTTATAAAAGAACCATGATGGAATTCCTAGGTCACTTGTTCTGAATGTTACAGAAATAACCAATGACCAATGACAGAATGTTACAGAAATAACCACCACCTTACTGGAGTTAATCTCACAAAAAAAAGGCCGGTTTCGGGTTTCGAAATATAGAAGTAGTCTGTCAACTATTCCTACTGGCAATAAAAAAAATATTAATAATAATAATAAAGAAACAGTCAGCAACTATACTGAGACAAAAAAAAGGAAGAAATGGAGGTTTATAAAAGACAAGAACAACTTTTAAAAAAGGAATTTTCAAGAAAACGTTGTAGCATGTAAAAAAATGACAGCAATTATTATTAACACTTACCAGACTATAAGAAAAACTATAGTTTGGAATACCTCGAAAACATGTTTCACAATCAAAGAAAATACGGACTGCAAAGAAAATACACCACTGTTTATCTACACGTATTTCTAGATGATCTACCTAACCCTGCAGGGAAGAAATTCTCATTCCCCTCACGAAAAAAACAATTGCTTTTACATCACTTGCCCATAGGCCGAACATGTTCTGCAGTAGACGACAAATTACACTTTTTATTGCAATCGTATCATTTGTAGTGAGAATGGGAAATCATTTCAAAATTATATATTGCAATAATTCCTTTCTGTGGCTAGATGGAATTGAAAAAATAAAATAAATAAACGAGAATCAGAGGAGATTTAGAATGTACACAGCAAGATGTTCGTGGGGTTCAATTTTGATTTCATACGGACATTTTTGTTCGCAAAATAATCCCGACTGATATTAATATTTTCACAAGTGGTATGGATCGACATTAAAAGTTGTCAAATTGTTTCAATTTTGGTTTCAACTACACTAATCATCGAGGAAAATTGCACAAAATAAAGTAACTCGTTGATGATATATCATAAACGCGCGCTATGACGTTTGAACCCTCACAGTGATGTTTTATACTGTTAGGAATGGTGTCCAGGAGATCAGTTGGTAATAACAACCATTGCTCCTGCAAAGCTCTCCTAAGTCCCTCAAGGTTTTAGGAAGTGGGAGTTGAGTGCAGCAACACATCTACTTAAAACATCCCAGACATGCTCATTAGGATTAAGGTCAGGAAACATCGCTGGTCAGTCCATATGTACAATAGTCTGTTCTTGAATATATCTGTCAACGAGCTTCGCTTAATGAGGACAAACATTATCGTATTGTAGAATAAATGTCTCCTCTATCGCATCCGCATACGGACCAACATAGAGGTCCAGTACATACAGGCCGATAGCTCCCCAAACCATCACTCCACCTCTACTATAAGTGTGCCTTTCACGGATATTAGAGGGATGATAACGTTTCCTGTTCTCTTTAGATCAAAGCACGACTGGTATCGTTTTGTAAAGCAAATCGGGACTCGTCTGTAAACAAAATCCCCCCCCGTTAGTCTTGGGTCCAGTTGACGTGGAGCCTGGCCTTTCAAAGACCTCTAAAAATTCTTGATATAGTCCAGAAGACAGCGGTTCGATTGACTGATGACTTCTTTTACAGAGACTCTCTTCAGCCGTTTTGTCGTAGACTATCAGTTTCCGTATTGTGTCTCTTCCATACATATTTCGATGGTTACTATTCACCTGAAAGGGCATCCATTTCTACTAAACCTGCAAGAACAGGTTCGATGAGTCTACAGTTGAACTGCAGCCTCAACGAACCTGCACTCTCAGTCGCCTCTTATTCCACCTATCTTAGTTCTGTTGAACCTCCTTTTCCATAAAGAGCCTTTCTTCTTGCTTCTTCCAGCTCTTTAAGAAGATTATCAACACATTACTTTGCTATTGACTCCAGCGCAGACACAGCACACAGCATTTATTTGGAATAGGTCATATGGCCTAATATGGTGCTTTCACAGTAAAACTGAAAAATGTAGCTATATTTATTTGTATTTTTTGCCAAATGAATGCAATTCAATTTTAGGTAGAATAGTATGTGCAGATGTGCATATATGTATTTTCATCGACTTTTTTTCTCTTAGGTAGGGTAAAAATTTTCTGCTTTTATCATCGATGTGAAATTCCATTATATGTAACCCCAGTACTCCAACCAATAGGTGGAAGAGAGTAGGCATTATCAGTTACTGTGCTACACGAGTTGAAGCGAAGTTATGCACTGTACACAGGTATTTTATTTATGAGACACATAATTTTTAAATACTAGTTTTCAATATAAATAAATAAATGAATCTTAGATATTTCTTTTAGTGGATATCTATTTGAATATTTATGTTTTCATCTCTCTTGCTTCTTACCTTTTAGTTTACATACGAGGGTGTGCTGAAAAGTTACAATAATCACCATGAAGGAATTAAGGTAGAACCATGTAACTTATACATTCTTCAACATATTCCCACGAAGTGTTATACGCTTGTTACAACGCTGCTGCATCATTTGCAATCCTCTGAGAAAAAAAAGTCTTTCCCTTGTTGCACAAACTAGTACTTTTTATTCTAGGTGTTTATCAGAACTTTTACCCCCTCCCTCGTATCCTACAGTAAAAAAATTATCCGAAATAAATAACGATAATGAGCTAGCAAATTATTTGTTTGGTTTTGTAAAAAACCAAACAAATTTGTAGAAAAATTCAGTTTATCTGGAGACATCGATGCAGCTTAACGTTGAAATATAAATGAAAAATATATTTATAGTAAATATAAGAATCATTACGATATCAATCTGCAAATCTCGTCATCTAGTTTATTACTACAGAATAATTATCATAAAGTGATTAGAAAATTATGTATATTAAAAAAATAATAATAATCCAATTGAATAGTTTAGAATCTGAAAATTTTTAGCCTATATTTATATTATCATCCACATTGAGTGCCGACGTTATTTAGTACAACTAACCTTTTAGAACATGATCGATATAAGTGAAATGAACTGATTATTTTGCAAGAGGAAATTATTGATTAAATTTTACTCAGTACCAGTTTTTAAATCTATTTTAGCTCAAATGTAAATTTTCTTTTATTTCAGATGTAAACCACTTAATTCACAATCTAGACCAATTTACACACAACCGAATTTTTCATGACAATATCTATAACTTAGAAATGGACTGATAAAGGTAATTAGGCATAAATTGAATTAGAAACATATTTAATACCATGTTGGACTTCCTTTAGCGATTGCCAATACCGATTCTCTTCAATTCCCTGGGCATAGTTCGGTGAGATATGGGTCGAGAATAGCCTTCATTCCTGACAGACTCTGTCAGAACCATAGTTATGCCTCTTAGACAAAAGTGGGTTATTTTTCAACTGATTAAACATCCGGAATATCTCACCTTTTGAGAAACCAGTAAGCTCTGCTGTTTTCAAAATCGTGGCTCCAGCCAGACGGGCACCCACAATAAGCCCTTTATCGAACTCCGAAAGATCCTTTGTTTTTCCCCATTGCGATCAACAGTATTAGCGATTATTGACCAGTATCATTCTTATATAGTTGGGTAGAACACGTGATGACGCACGTGACCAAATATTTTGTATATATACGCTGCGTAAGTGACGTCTACGTACACCAGCATAAAGGTTTCTAATTCAGTAGTTCGGTATGTGTAAATAGGATCGTTGCTGTAGACCAGTCTACGTAATGGTTGTCGGTAATGAGTGGACATTCACACTGTCTTAATCTTTTATTAATAGCTTCAGCCAGTCTGGCTTATGTAAGACGTCGCAAGTGCCATGGTATTCTATACCTAGGTATTTTTAGACAAATACACTGCAGTGATCCAAAACCAACCCTCATTCGATTCGGCCACGTTTAGATTCATTTCAAATTCCTTTCTAAAAGGAATGAATTGGATCTTCAAAAGGCTACTATCCTTTTCTTTTTAGAAAGGCTTTGTGGTCTTTGAAAGTGGGAGATATAAAAGAGAGAGGGAGAGGGAGAGAGAGAGAGAGAGAGAGAGAGAGAGTATTTTGTTAACTATTCATCATCAATCTTGAATTCATTTTCATCTGTTTTCTTCGTCTTCATTCACTCTTTTCAGTTTCATCTTCTGGACCAACATTTCTTCCATATGTATTCTTTGAATAGATTGGTGAAAAATAAATATAACCTTACATTTTGCTGTTCATCGTTGAAAACCAATTGTGACTTTTTCTGCAAAAATAATAGTGATTTTAGTACTGGGATGTATTGATGTGTAATGAATATTCTCAAAACTGGTGGTGAAAATATTAAAATCAACGTATCACATAAAATGTATTTTTCTCGAGTTTTTGTATAAATGCCGAATTCAGAAATGTCACCTTAAAGTTTATTACTTAATATCTTGCTAGCAATAACATTTATAATTCAGTTTTATATATAAGTTACTTACGCCGAGTTCGATCATGCTATCTCATTTTTGCATCCTCGAGTTTTCTAAAACATCCTTTTAACTATATAAATATCAAATGGCTTTTTGCTTAAAACAATTCTTGAAAGTATGATATTGAATATTGTATTTTCAATATTGTATCGAGAGAATTCTAATTTATAATCGATTATATTTACTTTGTAAATAGAAACTGCTTGAATCATCATTCTAGAGACCTTCCCTATCGTGATTTCAAAGAATTTTACTTGAAATTTACTCAGGGGAAAAAAAAATCAGTACTCTTTTAATATGATGTGAAAAGTTCAATTATGAATATGGCAAGGTTGTTTTGTTCAGTTCCTGTCTGAGTGTGCAGCTCCTAAGAGACAGAACTGCACATCAAACCACGCTACAGTATTTAATCATTCTGGAAAAGAACACCAAGACTGACATTGTACTAGAACGAACAAAACATGACACAGTGCTTACCTTTCTACTACTGGAGGCAGAGGGATATCGATCTCGAAGTCACGTGATTCGGCCATAGCTTCACATCTATCACCTGTAACAGTAGCGGAACGGGTAAGACAAGGTGACGTGTTGGCGCGCGCGATAAGAGAGCGGAAGGAACAGACAAAGAGACACAATACAAATAGCAGAAAGGAAGGAGAGAAGTGTTTAAAGCACTTCAGTAATTAAGACTTGGCGAGAAAAATGTGCTTGTGAGTTTGTAATTTCACTGCATAGAGCTTTTTGATTACCTCCCGATGAGGAGATGCGATGTATGCACCGTAAAAAAAAATAATAATTTTAAAAAAATGGTGCATAGAATATGCACTATGTTAAAACGCATATATAATTTGAGAAGGAACAGAAGGTTTTGAATTTTATTCAGTGCAAAATCTTTTTAACCACTGATGTCGACACTAAAGTTACCATAGCAACTGTGTTCTTTGGTTGCTATGGTTATGAAACAAGACTTGCTTGGATGTAGCTACAATATTACGTCTATAGTATACGGATTGCTGCTATAGGACTGCCGTAATTCGTCCTTGTTAATATAGATTCAAGGAAACAGAAACAATGACTTCTGTTAGTTAACGTGTACAATTATTATAGTATTAATTATGATATTTCTGTCTTGGTTAATTTCTTTGTTATTTTTATTGCAAAGAAGCTACTATGCCAGCAGAGTAGAAATAATGTACAGTTTATATTACCAGAATTGTAACAAATACATTCTAGATTGAAATAAGGTGTACACATACTAGAAAATTACACGTGAATTTAGATTTATAACAAATTAAACTAATTCTAGAAAATAAAATAAAATAAAATAAAATAAAAGCTTCTGAGACTTCCTCACTAGTAATGAATACAAAAAAAAAAAAATAATAATAATAATAATAAATAAATAAATAAATAAATAAAATAAAAAATAAATAAATAAAAATAAACATGGAGAGAAATTATTCCCAGAAGTCATTGCATTTTTGCCTACTCCGCAAAATATCTTCAAAAGATATGTTTAATTAAAAAAAAGAAAAAAGAAAAAAACAAGGAACTCTTACATCCTTCCTAAAATTTTAGGATTTTTGTAATTGCGGTAAAACAGCTGATTTATTGTGGATTTTAGATATTTGTAATGTATGTGTTTATCATTTGGATTTTATTTATTTCCCGGTATATTAATCCAGGTAGCTCTATCTTTTTTTCTGGCAGAATGGTTTAGCCATTCTGTATGTTTTATTATTATTTAGAGCGCATTGAACATAACATAACGATTAATTCAAAATATCAAAGGTAAAGATTTTAAATTCAGAACTTACAGCAAAGTGGTGATGTACACTAGCTTGCTGTCTGTTTGCAGCATTTACTAAACAGGGCATGTAATCGGTTTTCATATAGAAAGTGAATTGGTTTACGGAAAAAATATTAAAATTGAAAGGGAAAAAAAGTACAATATGCAGCTAATCTTGCTCTTAAAATATCATCTGGGAGAGGAAGGGAGGGGTAACAGAGAAAAGAAAAAATGCAAAATGTATCAGATGAGCTTTGTGTAATACATCGGTCTAGGAGAAGAATGTTTTGAATCGAGCATTGTATGAAATAAGATATCATGAAGAGAGCGAGAGAGAGAGAGAGAAAGCAAGCATGAGCATTATTTATGCAAATCATTTATCACATTAATTTAATGCATACTTTACTAAAAAAAATAATTTATCATATTCGATGAATACATGGATCGTTTATAAAAATTCTTTATACAAAACAAATTGCATATGGAAAACAATTTTAATGTTTTTTTTTTTTTTTTCAACCTCTGATGAACAAATATAATAAGTGAAATAAACGTTTATCCTTCCCGGATAAACGGAAGTTTTTTCTCCTTATAAATCTAAAGAATGTGACCAATATTAAACAAAATAAATACATAATATTATAGGATACAACAACGCGAGTGACATGTGAGATTTAATTTATTAACTTATCATAATTATTAATGTTGCAAATCCGCTGAAATGGAATTAAGAGGAAGGTATCTGACTCTTGGATTTAACGATCTTAGAAAGAAAAAAGTAATAATTAAAATCAAACTAAATATTTGAATATATATAGAGAAGTACACATTGAATGCCGGCCTGGTTGGCCGAGTGGTTAGCGTATCGGCTCTCCAGTGAATAGGCTGCGAGTTCGAATCCTGCGTAGGCATGGATGTTTGTGATTGTCTTTCACCTTCATACATTCCTTCACCCAAGTATAGATATACTCTCCCAATATGGACTGGGTCACCATGGGAGTAGTAAATCCAAAATCTCCCGCAATGGGAGAGGATTTCACCCTACAGTGGGTAGAAAAATAGGCTGTTCATCATCATCGTACATTGAATACTGTGGTATAAGAATATGTGATCTGGTTCACCTATATCTTGTTTTCTCTACCCTAAACATATACTCGCAAAGTGTAGCTGGCAAAATTTTTTATCACATCAAACTGATTTACTGAAACTAGACAGCAGATAGATAACTTTGTACATCAGCTGTTTAACCAATGTATTTAAAAACAATAATATTTGCTATTCCTTGTAATCAAGACAAGACCGCTTTGGGGTATGTTTTGTATTTCTATATTCTTATTAATAGTTAAAACGAAATAATAATAATAATAATAATAATAATAATAAAACCTTTAGTTGCATATTTTGTTACAAATATTCTAAATAATTGGTGGTTTTTGTTTTCAAACCATACTTACACCACAGTAAATTGAATTTATTTCCCTCAAAGTTATATAGAGGAATATATAGCAATATTTACGATACTTTATTAACTTGCTATAATTTTGTTTAAAGGATGTACTATATTCGAAAATCAATGATAAGCGAATTAAGCATCATCTGTCTCCTTAATATGCTATATTTAACATCTTGAACTGTATTCTACTAAACTGGAATAGAGTTCAAGATGCTAAATATAGCACTGGCATATATTAGTCAGTTAAAATGTATGCATTTTAGATGTATGTATGCTTATAAAATGTATGCTTACAAACTTCAAACACTAACATAACCGTTTCAAATTTTATTAAAAAATTCAGTAACATAAAATTACAATATAAAAGTAGATTTACGATAAGTAACACATTATCCTAATTAATCGATTTATTTATCTATCATTTCTGAGTATTTAGGTAAGATGAAGATCATCGACCTGTGTGCGATCACTGCCCCACTTACTCAGGCCGGAAGTAGCTTAAAAAAGGTCCGTGTTTGGTCTCTATACAGTTTCCGGACTATGTAAAAAAATACAAAAATAAACGATTAATTAAAAATAGAAAGAAAATCCATAACCCACCAAGCGTACTAATGTACTATAGGTTTCTGATCTTTCATGGGTGGAAGTTATATAAAAAAAAATAAAATACTTCATTAAGATATTATCTGCCACATGGAAAGATTGATGAATGTTGAAGAGATATTTTAAATATTTCATGTTTGAAGAAATGCCAGCTGTGTAGGCATTTATTTCGAATTACGACAAACAAAGTTTGAACAGCTGAGTAATGGTTCTAAGTAATATCTGCCCTTCATACGCCACCTGCAGGGTAACCTCTGTCATCATGACTTCTTAAAATGTTAACCCTTTAATGCAGTTTTTGCGGGGGGAAGGGTTTTCTACAATGAGAGATGTTTAAAAAAATCTGCGATATATTGCAGAATCATAAGAGATGTGTTCTTATCTTTGCGATTCCTGGCAATGAAATTCTGTTAGATAGGGGATCGTGTCATATATACATACTTCTATTTGCATACATGATTGTTTTGCAAATATGAGCTGTCTCATAAGCACTTCTTGTTCTAATTATTCAAACGTTTTCTTCTACGAGTAAAAGTACTGTGAGGGCACTGGAACCACCTTCCTAATACACGCTTATGTCAATACCATAAGTGCTGACATATTTATAACCTTAGTGTAAATGATATTCTGCATGGTCCTGTGGTGAATGATTTTAAAATAGCACCATCGTTCCCAAAAGTGGAACGCTATTTAAAATGAAAGTCTCGTGTTGATTTTGTAGCTTTCACAAGGTTTAAAAAAGAAATGTTCAGCGTGTGTTATTTGAATGTGTTACATAAATCTTCATGTATTTCATCAGAGCTCATTTTATGCTCAGAGATAAATTTTGGATATATTTAGGTTCTTCTCTAGCTTATTAGTCTTGCAAGTGTGTGTGCGTGCGTGTGCGTGCGTGTGTGTGTGTGTGTGTGTGTGTGTGTAACTTAAGATAAAACTTATTTCTGCCTTAATTTCACTGCTGTATGTTTTTCCGGCAATTCTCATGTTATTCTTTTTTATTGTTCCAAACAAAATAGATATATATATTTGAGGCCCTTAAGAAAAGAAGACTGAAAAGGCTGTGTAGGAAAAACATCAATAATAATAATAATAAAATCTGCAGGGACTTATAAATTATTATCAATAGAATATAATGGAACACAAAAAGCAAAGTTTATAAATATCATTCCAAGGGCCCATCCTTTCTTAGAAAAAAATGCAGAACATGATTCGATAGGAATCATGCAGCTTGCTAGAAACTCCTGTCTCTTAAACCATTAAAACACTTTTTTTCCTGATATTGATTATTCTGCTTCCTGGTACTGATTATAGCCATGAAGAGCCAAGCATTCGTTTTAGAGCTACGAGAACATCCTCTCAAATGACTGAATCCATAGAAGAATGATGCAGTTAACATAAACTTCACAAAGGGTGATGCAAATTACAGTACTGAAGTAATACAACTATAGGAATACAGTTACTCTGCTTTAGGCTGGAGACCTCTGGTGTTAACTCCCCGCCATTATCTGAGTTAGAAAGCGTCTCACTTCCATTACTGAGTATGACTACTGGGCTAGAAGGATCATAAACATTTCGCTACTACTGACAACCAGATGGCCGCACTATTGATCTATGCGTCTCCAGCCCTAACCGAGAAAAAAACTTCCAACCATATTAATTCACTGAAACATTCATGAGGTGGTGGTGGTTGTCTGAAACCACTAATTTGAGCGGTACTTATACTCAACATTGCATACTAGTAACGCCTTACAAACATGTAACGCTATTTAAGGACAAAATAGATCCACTTCAAGAAATAGAAAAGAGAACATTTACAAAAAAAATGCGTTTTTTTTTTCCCTTAAAAAAAGGCTAAAGCTTGCTTCCCGTTCCTCAAGGTTATGTTCCGACTGGCTATCCTCGTAACACACAAACGGGCATCCGCCCGTGAACTAGGGAAGGGGAAGGCGAATCAGGTTCAAAGCACGTTATTATACAAGAGGCAGGAAGACCATAGCCTACCTAAGAGCCTCGAGGAAGTATCAGCAAATCCCTCGTACTCCTGAAAACTCTCCGTCGCATCCAGCCTCGCGATCGTCTGAAGAACGCAGCAGAGGTTGTTGACCGATCCACGGAAACATGGAGTTACTTGCCTCCGTATCAACAACGAGACCGATTCTTTCCCGCCAAACAGCGCGAGCTTTCAGTAGCTGCATGTAGCCATGACCATTAGTGGAGCAAGCCCATTCTTCCGTAGGGGAGATAAAGGTCAGTGAGGGAATGTCACAGATGCACGCAGCCACCATGTCTTACATTATAACATACGCAAACGCGTTGGTGTATTTAAACAGCACGTGCACAAGAGTATATTTCTTTACGCGCAACACAATCAATGCATTATTTAACTGAGAAAGAAATAGGCATTCGTTCCATCGTTAATTGCGCATTTCTCTCTCTCTTTCTCTGTTTCTTGCATGAACCCAAAACTGCGTTAATAGTGATCTCGAGGGGGTTAAATACACCAATAAATATTGATCTGTGATTGCCACAAACAACATGGGAAAACTCAGCGTGTTGTGGAATAACCCAAATTACACCATTTGCGGTAAATATCACATAGCTGAGCGTGTATGTGTTTGGGGAGAGGAAGGGTGGGGATAATTGGGCTGTGGATTGGCCTTTTTTTTTCTTTTATCTCTATCTGTTGAAATTTCATGTACAATGAAACTTCCAGTTTCCATGTTACTTCCATTACACACACACACACACACACACACACGCGCGCGCGCGCGCGCGCGCGCGCACGCATTGATGGGAAGGAAGGGCCATAAATCCGTTTTTCTTTGTGTGCTATCTGTTTAAAAGAAATTAACACAGTAGTATATACATATATATAATTATCTTTATCTGTAATATCACTTATGTGTCACAACAGGAGTTTTTATTTTTTGTATATTTAACTGACATATTCTATAATGCATATATACTATTACAATGCTGTGACCTGATTGTGTATATCATAATGTTTGTTATCTCAACTATTTGCATGAATTTGAATAAAACAACTGAATTGATATGTTACAACAGCTGCAACCCTTTCGAAGTAATTTAAAAGTGATATTTATATAACGGGGTATAATATTTTGAGCACTTAATGGACCGATTATGCACAATATACAGCTTTCTTTCCCAGTCCCACCTTATCTCTGTGTAACCTACAGTATGTCTGCGGACTGTTTCCACAAACAAATGCTGTTAAATTCAGCGAGTGCAGTGCCATAAATGCACACCTTCTTTAGAAAAAAAAAAAAAAAAAAGTCAACGCAGCCTATAAGCAGTAGAAGGCTTTCATCGTCTGGTGAAATATCTCCTATTTTATTTATTTATTTAAATATCAACCCGCACTCGAGAGTGTTGCAAAACATACAGCATATTAATATCGTATATGTGGGAGGGCAAGAGGTTAATGAGAAAGAAAGAACTGTTGATGTTTTTCTTCAACAGATGTAGGGTGTATCCTGGAGAAACGATAGAGCGAAGAAAACTCTCTTCCAAAGAACAAAGATAGATAGAATGAAAGAGGAAGAATCGAAGTTCGTTTAGTAAGGTTGAAACTGTAGAATAAATGGATGTTAACCACAATATATATCTCTGAGGTCATCAGTTAATCGGAACTGCTCTTTTCGGAATTATGCCAAACATTCTTAGAGAGGTTTTAAATGTACTGTCCTAAAAGTCTGGGAGGTGTTCCAAGGCAGGGCAGATTTAATATTTAAACGCTGAAGAAGAAGATATAATTGAGATGCGTTTGTGTGTGCCAGGCAAGGCTAGAGGTGTCAAGCCAAGAAGAGAAATCTAGGCGTGCTTGGAGATTTGGATATAATCAAGAGAAGAGGGAAATAAAGTGAGAAATTTCTTCTGAAAAAATAATACAAGAATGTGTTTTTATAGCATTTATTGGACTCTACAAGGTTAACCTCGCCCCATTGCTAATTGGAGGATTTTGAAATGGCTGTTGCCATATTTGTCTTCGGTTTCGGCTATTTCCTTCCCTTCTTACATTTAGTACGGGTGATATCCCTTCCTGGGAGTATTAAATACACTGTAGTGATCCAAAACCAACCCTCATCCGTTTCCGCCAATCTCTAGGAGTCTTTCCGAACAACTAGTGAGTAATTCTTCTACCACTTACTCTGTCAGATCATGTCTGAATGTAAATTATACTTCCCAAGAAATTATATTCTTGTTCAATTCTTTACCAAAAGTGTAGGCAAGCAAAGTTTGTGAGTGAAATATCTTCACGACTAGGCTACTTGTACACACACACACACACACACACACACACACACACACACACACACACACACACACACACACACACACACACACACACACACACACACACACACACACACACACACACACACACACACACACACACACACACACACACACACACACACTTAAGGTATCATTTTAACATCATCCAGATAAAGTGGAGAAATCTTTCCCACTCAACTTTCTTCTGCAAATTTTTCATAGAAGGCCACACTAAGAACAGCTGATTATGCGCCTCCTTCCGTCTTTCTCCAGGAGTAATAAAAAAAAAAAATTTGAAAGCTTGAACACGAAAAATAAGCTTTAGATTTACCACGTTTCGTATACATTCCATTAATTACAATTTCCTTTTTTTTTTCTGTAATCAACACTACAGCATATAAGCAAGACCATATTAAGCCAAAAAAAAATTACAAAAAAATGGAGATAAAATCAGCCATCGAAGTTTTCATCCCACTGTTTTCACCTCAACAAATTCACTTTAATCTTCTTGAAGACAATGAAGAATATCCATGGGTGGAAATTCTATCTCAGTCTCTCTCTCTCTCTCTCTCTCTCTCTCTCTCTCTCTCTCTCTCTCTCTCTCTCTCTCTTTCTCTCTCTTCAGTTTCCAAAAAAGCACTAAACTCAATGAAACTATCTTTACATTCACTCCATTCTGTCAAAACTCTTGGAGAGTCATCAACAGCCAACTTGTTCGTCACGTGGCTCACCAGTTAATTAGCGACCAGGCTATAGATGACTGCGCTCAATACGAGATCTCCTAACCATCACCGACCTTTGGACACAAGCTAAGGAAATGTCTGTAACTCTTATAGTAGCTGTTCTCATCCTCCTCATCTAAGTAACAGTTTGAAATTAACAAAAGATTCCTCTCTGGTTGTTTACTACGTGCTATTCTGGATAGTCCCTTTCCTGAGATTTTCCAACCAGAGAACACCAAGGTTCTCCACTTCATCCACTCCCTGATCTATAGATACGAAAGGGTGGGGGGTGAAAAGTTCTGATAACACCCGGAACAAATATGATATTATAGCAACTGATATAACCACAAGAAGGAACATATCTTAAAACCCTTTAACCTCCATCTTTCTTCAAATTGTAATAATTTGTTGACGGAAGTTTTTTCACTTGGCTATGCTACCAATTATATATTTGGTTTAAACCTTTATCCAAGTGTAAGCAAACTTTGTTTGCTTACACTTGGATAAAGTTTGCGCCTGAAGTATTTTCAGGACTGGGGAAACTCGTGGCAAAGGTGGTATAACTTCTCATCACTTTCCTTAGTATCCCATAATGCAAAGCACATTTCCTTGGGACATGTATAATGCTATTCATTAAGGGAAGAGTCTTTACCCAGATCGGTTTCGATCTTTATTGAGGTCTCATCAGTGGGAGCCAAACCCAGAGGTGATGATACTATACCACCTTTGCCACGAGTTGCCCCAGTCCTGAAAATACTTCAGACGCAAACTTTGTTTGCTTAAACTTGGATAAAGGATTAAACCAAATATACAATTGGTAGCATAGCCAAGTGAAAAAACTTCCATAAACTTATCGCTAATCCGGAAAATTTTAATAATAGGGTGTGACACTTTTTAGCAACTCGTATATGGAAATATGACTTCTCCATTACTTCCACCTTATTATCACCACCGGTCTGGCTTCCACTAATGAGACCTCAATAAAGGTAAAAACTGGTCTGGGTAGTGACCGTTCCCTTAATGCGTTGCAGTATACTGTCCGCAAAGAGATGTGCTTTGCATTATGGGGTACTAAAGAAAGTGATGATACTATACCACCTTTGCCACGAGTTGCCCCAGTCCTGAAAATGCTTCAGGCCCAAACTTTGTTTGCTTACACTTGGATAAAGGATTAAACGAAATATATAATTGGTAATAATTTGTTCGTTTTCTTTTAGGATATATAAGAAGAGTTGCTTTAATATCATTTTTGTTCTAGGTGTTTATCAGAAATTTTCAGCACCCCACTCATAGATGACCTTCTTTCACTAATTACAAATCCAATTCGTAGCTTTACTGCTGAGTGTACACCCCATTGCTTCTCTGCATTTGTCAAACTTTGTACTGCTGAATGATTCCTTAATGAATACTGTCATGACCAACAAATCAAATTTGACATATGGAAATAAGATCAAAACTTTTTAATAGAAGTATTCTACCAGCAGTAACCTATGGCAGTGGGACAACGAACACAACAAAAAATGAAGATTGCCAAATGGCAATAGAAAGAAGAATCTGTAATATAAAAAAGAAAGATCACATAACGCACACACTGAAATAAGGAAAAAATCTCGATTCGAAAGATGTGGTAGAAACTATCATCAACAACAAAAAATGTGGGCAGGATATATATCACATGTGAAAAACAGCAGGTGGACTTCAAGAATAATAGTCTGGTATTCCAGGTATAAAAAAAAAAAAACCTGGTCGACCACCTACGTGAAGAGAAGATCTTATATTCAAGTCATTAGGAGGAAAATGGAGGAGATTAGTGCAGGATAGGATAGAGAAAGTTGGCATCTTTGCCACGCTCAGTCATGGAGAAACCAAGAACGAGAACACGGGTCCATCGTGGAAATACGAAGGCTTGGGCAGCGCTCGTATCATTTAAGTAGCGCAATCTAAATCAACTCTGAGGCCGATGGTTGTATTCTCATGAGCTCTTTCTGGTCAATGTTTTTAAACTTTCAGAGTTTCTACAGTATATTCGGCTTTGAAATATGATTGGATGTTCAATATTCCTTATTTTATTTATTTTACATCGCCGAAATGAAACCGTATGGTTCTTTCTCTGATAATTTTTCTGTTCCTCTAAGCCAGTGGCGTTGAACCTTTTTTACTTCGCGAGCTACTTTTCTATAAAAAGTTATTCGGCGATCTACTCTCTTATATAGATCACGTTCCCACAACCTGATATCTGATTACGCACAAATAAACAACTAAAAATAAACAACTGAAAAAAATGCACAACTAAAAACTTTATTTGTGTATTTAAAAATTTATTTATCACTTTTAATTATTTTAATACAACAAAAAAAAATATTGGAATAAAATAATTATTTCTCTATTTAGGAAAACCGAAGTTAGAAAAAAAAACAACAAATTGATTACAAACTCACAAGTTACAGGAAATGCTGGTTGATTAAAAAAAAAAAAAGTTAATATGAAATTTGACATTGTTTGGACCTCGCAATATTTTCATAGTCAAGTTGATATGAAGAAGTGGCCAATCGCAGACAATCATCCAAATGATCATTTGTAATTTGGTTTCTTAATTGGTTTTTTATGACGGTCATATTTGAAAAAGCGGATTCTGACAAGTATGGCGATCCGAAACACGACAGAATTTTTTGCGCAATATCAGTTAATATTGGGAATTTTTCATGTGCATACTTCCAAATGACTTCATTGTTTATTGATTTTAAATGTAAACTATTCTGAATGTTTATTATCTCAAGTTCTACTTCAGCTTGGCTTATATCAAACAGCCCACTAATTTTATTTGAAATTTCTGTGATGTTCAAGTTCTCTTGAAATGGATTATTGATAAAAGATACAATCATTTCAGTTTTATTAAAATCTTTAAATCTTGAATTTATTTCTTCCTCGACTAATTATATTTCACGAATAAATTATTTTAAATCATAGCGAAGCATTTCTTGATTTTTTTCAAAAAATTTTAATAAATATGGGAGATGTCTAAATTCGCAGTCACATTTATATTTTTCTTTAGTAAAAGTAAGTATTGTTGGAAAGTTTTTATTGAACTTAACATGTCAATTAAATTTTTATCTCTACCTTGTAACTCTAAATTTAAATTGCTTAATTTCGTACAGAAATCTACTAAAAATGATAAGTGTAACAACAACCATCTTTTATCACTCAATTGTGGAATAAATATCTCCTTTTTCAGCAAGAAAAATTTTATATCGTTAATTAATACAAGAAATCTTTCTAAAAATTGACTTCTGCTGAACCAGCGAACATTATTGTACAACCGAAGTTCCCTATCATCATCTGCCTGTAATTTAAATAATCGCCGTTGCAGGATTTTCCTCGAACAGAATTTACAATTTTAAATGTAATATCCAAAATATCTTTTGTGTTTAATCTTTTACTACACAGTACGTGTTGGTGGATAATGCTGTGGTACGTTAAAAAATCCGGATATTTGTCATCGTTTTTACATAATGAAATGAAGCCTGATTTATTACCTATCATTTCAGGAGCACCATCAGTAGTAATAGACACAAGTTTAAAAAGCGGAAGTTTGTGTTGTTTTACAAATTCATCAAATGCCGAAAAAATGTCTTCTCCCATAGTCCTTCCCAATAATGGTATAATTTTCAAAAGTTCTTTACTTGAATAATCTTGAAATACCATGCGAATAAATACCATTAACTGAGCAATATCAGTGAAGTCGTTTGATTCATCAAATTGTAATGAAAACGCAATACACTGGTGAATGTCTGACATTAAATTGGCCTGTAAACTTTTCTCCGGCAATTGGAACTCTTCCTTTCGGCAATTTGAAACCTTGTCTGTGGCCTAAAAGTAGTCTCTCTCTCTCTCTATCTCTCTCTCTCTCTCTCTCTCTCTCTAGCGACGTGTCCAACCGAGAAGCTCCTATCTGGAAGCGGGAAACTCCTCTCTCAAGTAACGTGGATCCGAACAGTCTCTCTGACGGCGACTCTGGACCGGGCGGCCTCCTCTCCGACAGCAATTCTGGAACCGGGACCCCTTCTGCTTGCTTCAGTCCCTTTTTATTAGGCCTCCTCTGAGACCTCGCATGAAGTTTGGCAACCCCCAAAGAATCGGTATGAATCTTTCATCTTAAGTTTCAGGTTCGCAAGAAATGCTTTGGTACGCCTTTTGTTCTCCGCTTTCTTTTGATTGTAAGTTGCCGCCATCGGAAAGTTGTTTTAACGCTTTCTAACTGACTTCAGAGATGTTTACACTTAGAGCCTGCAAGCCTTTCTCATACATACAAGTTTCAATAACAATCTTTCTAATGCCGCCATGTAGATCTATTACATGCAGCTTCGGCGATATAAACATTGCCTTTGTTTTTAACACTCTTAACATATTCTTATTAAAGCAGTATATACAGTTAGCTTCAAAAGAGTTATTTACAAAAACATCTAATACAAACTATACCGAGACAAACAAAGTTTATTTTTTGCAATATTCACACGGGACTTAATTTAAGTAAAAAATCGATGTAATGTGCTTTGGAATATTTAATATTTAAGTTACAATCGAGTTTTTACACTTTGCTTATAATCGTATTCATTCGGCTCGCTGTCTGACTTCCACTGATCCAAATTAATTCATTTACCCGGACTTATAAGAAAATTACTGATTTGACAATTTTAACGAAAAATAAATAAACAATAGCAATACACTTAAAGCGAATATAAAAATAATACAAAATAATGATAAATAAAATATTATGTTTTCAGTTTTAATTAAATTTGTAAGTAAGGAGGAATACACAAGAGATAGACCAAAAATCGCTCCGCGATCGACTGGTTGAACACCCCTGCAGCCTAAGCAATTAAATGCAAGAGCAGCTGCTAGAATATATGCAATAGCTTTCAGTCGTTACTGTTATAAGAAATCAGATATAAAGGCTGCTCGTATGAATCCGACATATTCATTTTTTTTACGTCTTGCACATATCTGAGTCGTTCTCTGCATTGCTCATCAAGAGAAATTCTTTCAAAACAGAACGGATGCATTTTCTTCAAACAACTTTTGTTTTTATCTCATAAAAATTATTTGCTGCCAGGTTAGGCTTTCACTGTTCATGAGTATGACACTTTTTCTTTCTCGCTTGTACTCGCCTGCGTGTGATTCTTTGAAACAAGATTACAGATTTCGGCGATCTTGATAAGTGATCACCTTTGTGAGAGGTTATGAACACTTTTTTGTATTTCCATATTTTTTGCCTCACTTTCTTGCATAGGTAATTGGACGCTTTTTTTTTGGATATAGTAAGCATTTAAATCACTGCTTTCCTTTGCGAATGTTAGTTAATTAGTTTGGCCTGTGATTGATGTACCTGTTATGATCACCAATACTTAGTTTGTGCATTTCAATTGGATTCAGCTTGAACTGAAAAACGAAATGAAAAAATTAGCCTAAGCGCCTCCATAGTGCTCAAAAAACACATATCCATTGGATGGAAAGACCTGGGAATATTATTTTTTTTTCCTCTTAAAATAAATGTGAGTTAGCCAGTCTCTTTAAATTACAGTAGGGATTCCCTGCCGGAATAGCATAACCTCTCTATCATAATAAAAGGTTAAAGCAAAAAAAAAAAAAAAGACATTATTTCGTCCTAACGTTTAATAGCTCTTAAACACATTATAGGAAGAGGAGATGAAATGACTAGGATGTCCTTAAGCTGTAATCACTAACCAGGTAACCAGGCGAAGAGCAAACCCAATCTTCTGATCAACGATTCTAAAGGGAGCAAAGCATAAACTTTTTGGGGTTTTGATCCTGCAATTAAGACCATTGCACAATATGAATTCATCCACGCACAGGGATTTGTAACCAATCTTCATATTCGCTTGAACAGAAAAGGTTTATTTTCTATTTCATGACTAAGCTGCATGAGCAACCAATATCATCGTGAAAAGTAGTATGTGGCTGCTTGCTATGCAATATAAAACAAATATAACTAACTGTCACATGTACACTCATGAGCAAGAAAATATTATGACCACTTCTCTTGCCGGGAATGGATGAAGCCGAAACAAGCCCGGTGGTGGCAATAGCCTGGTATGGGGATTATTCTCATGGACATCTTTCCCATTCAACACACCTTGCCCTACATAGTGAGACCGTGACCGGATGGATATAAACTTTTCCAAGAAGGCACCGACCCGTCTCACAAGGTTCGCATTGTGCAAGTTTAGTTCGAAGAGCGTATCCAAGCATTCCGTATGCTCCCCTGCACACCTAATTCTCTTGACTTGAATCCCATCGAACATTTGTGGGATCATGTGAAACGCAGCATCCGCTGTTCGATGCCAGTGCGTCGCTCTGTCGCAGACCTACGGGACTGTATTCTGTCTAATTGACCCAGAATACCTCAGTATGAATGTTTTCAGCGAAAATGTACAGTAAGTTTATCTTTTAGGAGGCTGAAGATTTTGTGGATCTGAGCGATTTTGCCTTGGTCTGATAAAAGGTAAGGGGGGAGGGGAGCGAAGAGAAAGTTTTCGTATCAGGAAAAAGTCTCTACAATTCTTATCAATTGAAGAAGTGTACTGTTAGTAATGAATGGATTCGATAGAAGACAGTGAGAGGAGCTCGTTAATTTATAGGAGGATAATGAGTGTGTATGAAAGCACATCTGCCCTCGAGTACTTCAGCATTGTTGTTGGAACTTGGAGAGAGAGAGAGAGAGAGTTTGCGTACCATCCATGCAGCTTAGGCATGAAATAGGGAATAAACCTTTACTGATTCAGACGAATATGAAGATTGGCTACAATACTCAGTGAATGACCAAAGAGGAAACAGGCGATCCAATTTCAGCCCAGAATATGGACCATAAGGTGGTCGTTTGTTAAGTAAAATTGTGGCATGTGACTTGGATAGCTGACAAATGGGATTCAACTGCTCTCTGATGAGTCCCGTTTTAGGATTCTAGGCGTTGTTTAATCTGGATAGAACGAGGAATGCGGTATCATTTTTCCACTATCAGAGAGAAACGGACACTTATAGTAGAGGCATTGTACTCGTATGAGAAGGAATAATGATTAACGGCCTTATCCCTCTTCATGTTTTCAATAGGGATACCGTAACTTCGTAAAGGCACCCAAAACAGATCCTGGGACCTTATGTGGCAGGTGGTTCAGATTTATTTTCTTTTCATGCATGACAGTGACACTGCCCATAGAGCTGAAGTTGCAAGGAGTAGCTTGAAACTGAAGATATTCAACAAGTGCCGTGGCCTGGGGATCCTAGGCCTCGCAATGCATGCCGACAACTACTGCCTCACTTGGTGAAATATACTCTGCTCTGGCGGAAGAATAATATTTATTGTCACACAGTCGTATGTCCTGTTCTGCCAAGTGTCATCTCCATCCATGAGGTTGGCTGTTATGAATCGCCATCTCTCTCTCTCTCTCTCTTGACATGTTCTCTTACTCACTACATAGTCCTGACCTAGCCAGTCCTTTATGTTTTTGAACTCTTTGTGTCGCTGTCTTTCTTTCGTTCTTTTCCTGCCTTCAATTTTTCCCTCTAGTAAGTCTTTTTGAAAACTTTCTTGTCTCACAATGTGATGCAATATGTATTTTTCTTGTTTCATGTCCTTTATTAGTTCCAGTTTAGTACCCATCTCCAAAACTTTATTTCTCTTCTTCTGAATCCATGAGATCTTCAATGCTCTTCTGTACGTCCACATCTCAAAAGCATCGTTTCTTCTAATGTCTTCCTTGTTTATTGTTCATGTTTCTGCTCAATAAAGAAAAGTAAATCAAATAAAGCATTTTAATTCGTAATCTAGTTGTTGTTTTTTTGCTTATTTCTCTTGATGTTAGTATATTCTTCCTTTTGTTAAAAGTTGATTTTGTAATTTTTATTATTCTCGTAATCTTTCTTTTGCATTTTCCATTCTAAATAAGAACAGAATCGTACAGAGACAATGCTGATATCGAGCATAGTCCATTGTTGTCACACCTATGCTGTACTGATGTTACGCGACCATATTTTTGAGGTATTGTGTCGACTTCTGTAATTTGATATTTTTGGCAATTCTTATATACTCCTATGCAATGTTCCTTTTAGCTGTCTCTTCTGTTGTTATTCTGTTGTACATCGCTATACCAAATTTTCTCCGGCATTGCAAACAAAACGAGTTAAACCCTATTAAGTACTCTGTTAATTTTGTAGAGCAGTGCATGCAATACTTGTTCACAACAACAACAACATGTATTGCCATCGAAAGGAATCGTATTGTTCATAATATCTTGAAGTAATCTACTCACAGGCAGTTGCGCCAAAGCTAAGATCGCGGGATCTCACTCTCACTAGTTACTTCGTTTTTCTTTCGGAGTGCTAAGTCATGATAGGATTTTATAGACCAAATCAATTACAGAACTGTTAAATCTGACAATTTTATGGCGTATGTGCAACTAAGTTTTCATAATTTAACTACTTCTGTTAATTCCTAAACAAGTTTCAGTGCAAGTACCTTAAAAAGATTCAGAATTTCGTATTAATAAACATTGGGGAAAAAGAGTATTTTGAATGCAAACATTTCAAACTCAAGTGTTGATACATGCCCTAAGATAGTTTTTAACATAATCAAACTTTTGTACGCTTGTTTGTAACTCCCCCGCCTCCAAAAAAAAAAAAAAAAAAATCGCTAACGCATTTTATTCTCTTATACTAAGTAGGCGCGGCTGTTTTAGTCATATCTAACTTTTGGAGACTGAGAGAGAAGTTCAATCTCCACCAGTAGCCAATCACAGATAGCTAGCCCAAGACCAAGACAAATTCCTCCATCGCGCGCTTATTTTACAAAATACCCCCGACCAATTAACATGATTCTTTGAATGGAAATTCTTCCTGTGTAAATGGCGTTTGCTTTGCTCAATGGTGCAAAACCGTCAGAACGAAAACCATCAGGAGTTTAATTGTACTCGTCGACTAGGGGAACTTTTTGCAGGCTAGAATTTTGCACCCGAGAATTTAAAATTCCGATCGCAGCGCTCACACTATTTCAGACAACAATATATATATATATATATATATCTTAGGGTTTAGGATCACAAGATGGAGACAGCAGTTTGCTACTTTCTCTCTCTCTCTCTGATGACTTTGAAATCATTAATAGTCTTTGAGCTTCAGCTCTCACTGACGACTGGAGGTGGAGAAGGGCTGTCCCTCGACGTTCCAAACAATTTAAGTACGATTACAAGAGTTCTGCCTACTCTCGTTGGGAACAGGAGGATTTAGAGAATTTTCTAAAAGATTTCTTTCGTCTTTGGTTGTTGTTTAATATCGTACCATTATTTTTGGTGTAGTGAAGAATTAGATCACATTAGTAGATTCCTTAAATTTTCTCTCAGATCAAAGGATCACTAATTTCTTTATGGGTATTCATTGGATACTCGTGAAGAAATTTTGTTGAAGTCAAAAAAAAATAAAGATATTATGGACATTCGTAAGTGAAATCGTACGAATGTTTCGTACGTTTCCATGTATACGGATTTGCAGTTAGAAAGAATACAGTGGAGATCCTATCACTCGGGCTCTCTTTAGACATGTAATTGCATAATTCTATTACTAATTGGAATATTTTTTTTGACAGTTAGATTTGTTGGTTTTACATGTTGAAACATTAGTGAAAATATCCGCCCAAAGTGTTGTATTTTGGAATGTTTTTTTTTTGTTTGTTTTTGTTTTTGTTTTATTTTGTTTATATATCTCAGATGGTAAAATTGAGAGAAAATTACCCAGATCGGAACCCCTCTTCACTATAACAAATAATTAAGCATCTGCAACAAGCTATACTATTGTAGATGACAATATGATAAAGAGACCCTTCCCCGCAATTGTTCATCGCACATCTCGGATGTGAGATGAACACAATCCGGAACTAATTTAAAGAAAAGAAAGCTTCATGTTCATTAGAAGTATTAGAACAAGCTTTAATGCGTATAAAATGTGTGTGTCATTAGACAGGTAGAGAGCCTCCGTAGCTCAGTCGGTATAGACGAAGCCCTTTGGTCGGAAAGACCTGAGTTCTATTCCTGTCCAAGACGTGAGGAACCTTTATCTGTTTCGACTAAAGGTAAGTTAGCCGGTATCATACAGAGATAGGAAACCTTTTCACCCGGAAACTCAAATTTTTCGTCCCCCAGAACGGGCATATCGGCCCCGTGAACACACACGGATCTACAGTCATGAAATACATACTTAATCCCTTATTACGAGGGCTCAATCCTTCCTAAGAGACGAGGGAGTAAAGGGCGGACCCCATACGAAATAAATCAATAAATTAGAAAGGTAGTAAAATACATTGACCATGTGATGTGTAACTGTCAGATTCTGCATTCTATCCTATCCTTCCCATCCGTCCCTTAGGACGGGTTGAGTTCCCCCCTCCCGCGATATTCATGACTGTAATCTGTGTGTGTGTGTTCACTGGGTCGGGGACGAAAAACCCGAGTTTCCAGGTGAAAGGGGAAAAAAAACTATCACTGTATGAGACTGGCTAACTCACCTTTCATCGAAAGAGACCAAATAAAGGTTCCTCACGGGAATCAGAGGTCTTTCGGACCAAAGGACTTCGTCTATACAGACCGAGTTATTGAGGCTCTGTCTGGTTCCACATCAAGTAGTAATAAGTAGTAATTCGACATGTATATATCGAATATCTCGGTATGAATTATACCCATAGAAGTCTTCTGTTAATCTCATTTATATTCCCTCTACTGTGTTGCCATCTGTATGCCTTTTTTATATAAATCCCACCGATGAAAGGTTGTGAACCTATCGCACATTAGTGTATAATTTCAAAACTGATGTTTTCTTGTAGCGACGATGCCAGTTGGAAAGGCTTGTGTACAACATGCAAGTTATGTTATTTAGCTACATTGTGAATTAGCTAGTCAGTTAGCTAGCCACAGGCGCGCACGCACGAACGCACACACGCACGCACGCACACACACATGGCCAGACAACAAACTACGCAGAGATATTATTTAAATCTGATATCATTGCCAAATTAGGTTTGTGGTGCAAGCTTTTCTTGTAGTTCAACTAGCCTGCTCAAGTAGATTAGCAAATTCTTTAACTAACGTGGAGGTTTCACGTGTTCGAACTTATACAGTGTTAGAAATATTTCAAATGTTATCGAAAATTGATTACCCATTAGAAGACTTCCTACAAAGTCAAACAGTTAAAAGATTGCACTAAAATTAAAAGGGAAGGAAGGACGGAAGGAGTACGTAACCCTTCCCAATTGAAAGGAATAGCTACGTATGACTTCGAAGTATGATGATCATCTTCAGCACATGAGTTGTTTCGGTATAGCACTATTATAATCTTTTTTTTTAATCCAATCCATGAATAATATAAAGTACTCAGGTTATCTTTCATTATAATGTATTTGTCGTTTTATTTAAGGGTATGTAGAATGAAATTCAACATGCGGATCCCATGTATTTTAATTTTGGCAGTGGTACGTTTTAATTATAGTAGTGTGTTGAAGGATGCCATTACTTCTATTCAATAACATCGTTTGAAATTTAAACGCGCAATCTTTGGACTGCATTAGCTTTAAAAAAAAATCTAATAATTCATTCAGAAGCTTTTATTGGTTCAGATTAGCATTAATGAAATAATGACTAATGGAAATGTTGAAATTTTGTTGTTTTCCTTTCATTTTGAGAAGTAAACATTGTCTTATAAGTTGAGATATTCTAGTAATTCTCATTTCTGCCATTTCTATTTTATTTTTTTTTTCTTGAGTGACATTTCAACAGAAATATAGAACTTGGCACAATTGTTACCATGATTTCCTCATCACGTTTTTCTCTTAAAATACTTGATTATTCAGAATATTTGGATAATTTTGAATAGTTCCATACCAAATGCAGACTACAAAATTTTGTATCGCACGGCCGTGCCACCTAGTGTCATTTATTCGCATTAAACATAATTTTTATCCATCATCAAAGAAAAGTATTTTGCGATAACTTTGTGCAATAATCTGAAGCATGCAACATTGCATTGATCAATAATAATTGCGCTTTCACGAAATTCAGATTTTTTAGTAGATTTTTGACAATAATAATAATAATAATAATAGTAATAATAATCTTGATATTTTTATTTTTATTTTTACATGCGGTTTGACAAATACGCATACGATTATTTAACGATTCGAATTTTACATATTTAAAACTGAAATACTTTAAAATTTTTCAAAATTCTTTAAATTTCTTATTGGAACAATCATGCTAGCGTAAACACATAACAATCGCTGCATTTCTCCCTAAGGTTAGTAGTTTGTATTATTATTATTATTATTATTATTATTATTATTATTATTATTATTATTATTATTATTATTATTATTATTATTATTATTATTATTATTATTATTTATCCTTTTCTTGACTATAACGCGTAAAGTGGAACCTTCACCACTGTCATGTACAAATTTCATCTCAAATTCATTTATAGAGAATGTCAAGTAATACTTCTTTGCGAAGGCCTGCTAACTACATTGTACAAAAAACAATGTCAAAATGTGAATTTCTATCGTTACCAGAATAATTTTTTTTCTGTATTTTTTTTATTTCTTGTTAATTATTTTACGAAAATAATTTTTAAAATTATTTTATTTCACGAAATCGTAAAATAAAAATGACTTTTTATTTTACAATTTCGTATATTAATACAGTTAAAATTAAAAGAATGAAATAAATAAAATGTAATTTTGCGGTATTAAGCTCTCAGCTTTTTCAGTTGAAGATTAGCCGATTTCATAAGGAGGTAACAGGGCTTTTTCTCCCGGAAACTCAGGTTTTTCATTCCGCATACACGAAAATCGACCATGAGAATCCATGCAATTTACAGACAAAAAATACCTTTGTTCTTGATGATGGTGGTGGACGGTAGATAGTGTATGTAGTTGGAGAATTAAGTAGAGGAAACAGTGAGCTGTGAGTAGTTGGAGGATTTAGTCGGAGAAACGGTGAGACGCATGCAGTGGAGTTGAGTAGAGTGCCATGTCACGATGATTCTTTGAAGGTGTCACGTGATAACGATAGTAATTCGAATCTATTGAATTACGTCGTCTGGAATTACTAAAAAATCTTATACAATTATTTTCAGGTTTAATTAGTGAAACAACTTTTTTAAAGATTGAATTTAAAAAACGTATACTAGAAACAAGAATATAATTTATACTGTATTTGATTTGATGTTTTCAACGTACTTGCCTATTTTCATAATCTAAGTCGTTGTTTTCATTGATGATTTTCGTTCCAAATTTATTACAGCAGTTATTCAATTTATTTAGACTTCTATTGAACTTATTTAAGAGCATGACACGATCTGCATAAAATAAAGAATAACAGTAGAAATAGTAAGAAACCCTCGTCTTACACCTGATTTTCTCAAAAATCACCTTCCTGTACCTTCTTCATTTCTGACTGGCTTACTGCTGACTTACAACTTAAATATAGACTGGCCCATTTCCATTATATAACTGTAGCGTTTTGAACAGTTTTTCTCTTGGCATCTTGCCTTATGCCCTTACCAAGTGTGATCTACAAAACTAAAATATAAATCATGTTATATTCCTGTAATTTCTCACTATTTGTCTTAAATCTAAATCTGATAATCCCTATTTATCCTTAACCATCTTGCGCCTTATCCAAGTTTCTCTTTTTCTCAGTCTCTTTTCAAGTATACTTGTACAAATTTTACATGAAATTCATCAAAAAAATTACTCTGTAATTCTCATATTTAGTTCCATTTTACCTTTATATATATATATATATATATATATATATATATATATATATATATATATATATATATATATATATATATATATATATATATATATATATATATATATATATATCCCCATGAGTAAGGTGCATCGTGCCATGTAACCAATCACTGTTTGTTTGTAGCCGGTATAAATTGGAAAATATGATGGAAGTATACGAAGAATAATTTGGACCATTCTTCCTGTAGACATATAATGAGGTTCTGACTGTTGTAGGGCGGACGTCTCTTAACCTCATCCGACGCTCTAGTTCATTCCACAGATGTTCAGTAGGGTTGAGACCTGAGCTCCGTGGAGGCCAGTCAAGTGTGCTAACATTCATTTCCACAAACCACGCAGTTACAGCAACAGCCTTATGACACTGTGCAACGGTGCATTGTCTTGTTGAAAAAGAAAATGGTCAGTTACGTAGAAACAACTCAAAGCAGGAAGCATTACATTATCCAGAATGCTCCAAATTTTATAGTTGGAGTTATTCACTCTGCGAAAAGAGGCGTTCACCAAGCATATACCCCACCCACATCCATCTGTCTGCTCGGTAGCGGGTGAAGCTAGATTTCTCGTTCCATAACACAGCTTCCACGTCCTACTTTGCACCTCTGAAGACGACGCTGCATGTTGGTTCGAGTAATGTATGGACTTGCATATTACGGTCCTTCCATGGAAACCCATGTTGGGAGCTTCGGTTCTGAATGTTTCTGTGTAGATTCATGTTCCAGTCGATGCCTGGAACTCCACATTCAACGTGTAGGCCAACGATTAGCAGTTTTTATTATCCCGACTGCAGGTAACACATGCAATTGAGTCTCTGCACTTCCATCTGAGTATGATATCACTGATTTGAGCTGGAATCAGAAATTTTTCAACAATATGCGAACAGATAGGTCTGCAACATGGCATCCTGTCACAACGCCTGTTTCAACTTCGTCAGTTCCCATCACTTCGAAGCCATATCAAACACGTGATTAGTTCATGGCACGATGCACCTTCTCTGTGGTGTGTCCATTGACTTCTTTCCAAGCAGTGTGTGGTGTATACTCAAATACACACACACACACACACACACACATATATATGTGTGTGTGTGTGTGTGTGTGTGTATACACACACTATATATATATACACACACCTAGGTATCTTAGGACATTCCTAGTATTGCCTTACTGTACTGATGATATCCTAAGATACACAGGACGAAATATTTACGTAATAAAAAACCTACTACTTTGGTTTACGTGTGTTAAACTTAGTCATGAATTCTCCACAGGTTTCTCTATTTAATCATTGATTAGAATATATATATATATATAAGCATATATTCCAAGCAATATATATATATATAGGTAACTTAGGACATTCCTAGTATTGCCTTACTGTACTGATGATATCCTAAGATACACAGGACGAAATATTTACGTAATAAAAAACCTACTACTTTGGTTTACGTGTGTTAAACTTAGTCATGAATTCTCCACAGGTTTCTCTATTTAATCATTGATTAGAATATATATATATATATAAGCATATATTCCAAGCAATATATATATATAGGTAACTTAGGACATTCCTAGTATTGCCTTACTGTACTGATGATATCCTAAGATACATAGGACGAAATATTTACGTAATAAAAAAACCTACTACCGTGGTTTACGTGTGTTAAACTTGGTCATTCCAAGCAATATATGTAGAATTTTTTTTACCTTGGGTATATATTATGTTAAAGATACCCAGAAATTTTATAAGCTAGGTTATATACCCAAGATAAAAAACTTTCTACATCTTACTCTCATCCTGAGATTTTTTATTTAATGAGGTCAAAGCACCTTATGGCAACTTGTTTAGGTAAAATTTATATAAGCTCTGTATTACTACACCCTTGGCATTTTTTTGGTCTGGCTCCCACTGACGAGACCTCAATAAAGGTCGAAACCGGTCTGGGTAGTGGCCCCTTGCCTTAATGTATTGCATCATACATCTCCGCAAGAAAATGTGCTTTGTATTAGGGGAAAATTCTAAGGAAAGTGATCGGTACTTACTCCACCTTTACAACGAGTTGCCTAGTGTTGCACTACGTGCAGCCACAAACTTGACTTACTTGTCTGTTTGCTTACTTGGGAAAAAAGGAATAAAAACCTAGCTTATAAAATTGCTTGGTATCTTTAACATATATATATATATATATATATATATATATATATATATATATATATATATATATATATATATATATATATATATATATATATATATATATATGTGTGTGTGTGTGTGTGTGTGTGTGTTAGAAGACTGATTTACTCGTTTTTTAGATGTTTTTAGGATTAAATGACTGGGAAACCGAGATAAGAAATAAAACAAATTTTGATGGCACGACTCGTTTCGTCTTTAACAGACTTCCTCAGGTGGAAAATTAATGAAAGAAACAACCAATAAGAACCGTAAAGGAAATAACTCTAAAAAGTACAAAAAAAGGTTAGCGTATGCATTTCAACATTAATGCGTTAACATTTGTGTATTTAAAAACATTCTCTCTATGACTTCATTGTTGGCCGTACGCGTGCGCTCGCAATCTCGTGTACGCCAATATTTTATAGCAGCGCAGTGACAGTCAGACAGGTTATAACTTAGGTTGTTATTGAGATGTACAGGATTGAGAATGATTTCGTCAGGTTCTACTATTCTTCACTCTAATTCATCGGAACAATGGAAAATATTAGTAGACTTGTCCATTAGACAAAGTACTGGCTCGCGTTCTCTCGAAACGGATTTACCATACAGCGAAGTTGGATCTTCTCACTGACAGAATCTTTGACACCAAACGTACTTTGGCCTTCTTATTTGCTAAGAAAACTGCATTACATAATAACATTAAAATTCTCTAGATATTGACACATGGAACCATCTTGAAGAAAATAGCGAATCTCAAGCTTCCAGAGTTCAAAATGAGAACAAACTAAAACCAATTAGAAAATGTGAATGTCTTAAACAGAAACAACAAAACTCTTTATCTTCTAAATTACACCTCCACCCGGATAAAGTTATCATCAACAAATCTAGTCATAACCTTTCTACTGCCGAGAAAAATGTTATCACCAAAGGTCTCAATTTTGTTTTATTTCCGAGATCAATCCCAAAAGAATTATTACTTATGAGAATTGAAAACGCTGCTTCCTTCCTTTCCACCCAAGAAGCAAACCTACTCCGTATGGAATCCATTTTCATTATTTCCTCCTACCGACAACATATCTTCATTAGAACGGCAGACAATAAAAAAAATAAATAAATAAAAAACTACAAGATAACAAAGACATCATTGTTCTCCCGGAAGATAAAGGAAATGCTACGGTTGTGCTGAGTTCTGAGGATTACCACAACAAGATGCTAGATTTGTTACAAACTGACACTTACTCGATCCTCGAAAGAGATTCTGCACGCGAACTTCATAATCGCACAAACAACCTTTTGAGAACAACAACAACAGAATTCCCCAGGAACATACGTTTATCTCTTCGTTCTCTCCATCCATTAATCCCTCGGTTATATGAATTACCTAAAATTCATAAAGAAAACATTCCTCTGCGACCGATTGTCGAAGGGATTGATTCTCCGACCTATAACCTTTCCAAATTTCCTGCCAAATCTCTAAAGTGCTTCTCCGGTAAGTCATTACTATCCTTTATTAAAATTTCCATGGATTTTGTTTCTAGCCTTAAAGATATCACTCTTAAGGAAGAGGAAATCATGACCAGTTTTGACATAGTCCACTTGTTTACAAATGTTCCTACATAAGAAATTTTATTGTTATTAAAAAATAAATTATCTAAGAAGATCATGGCCCTGTTAATTGACTGTGTTGATTCAGGATATTTCAAGTGTAGAGGTACTATCTACAAACAAAATTCTGGTCTCGCTATGGTCCTTTGTGACCAGTACTTTCTAACATCTACCTCGAAGATTTTGAATAGAAAGCTATCTGCTCTTTCCCTTTAAAACCTAGAATTTGGAAAATATACATAGAAAATTGTTTTTGGTTGGGTCCACGGCCATGAATCTCTTCAAAATTTCCTAGACCATCTGAATAATCAACATCCAAACATCAAATTTACAGCTGAGTTAGAAGTTAGTGGTTTTCTTCCTTTTTGGATGTTAAACTGACCCATTCAGCGGAGAAATCGAAGAATTCCATTTACAGAAAACCTACCGACACGAACGGATATCTTCACTTTCGTGTCTCATCATTATCCCCCACAAAAGTTTGGAATCACTTCGACACTTGGACATCGGGCTCGTTCCCTTCTTTAGGACGAGGAGGAACTAAACAAATAACTTAATTTCCTCGGGACTGCATTACGACTGAATGGCTATTCACAAAAAACTATTAACAAATTCCTTTTTAATCTACTCCCTCGCCATAACTGAAGAGAACCACACCCATCCAGTACTATGGGACAAGTCTACTAATATTTTACGTTGTTCCGATGAATTAGAGAGAAGGATAGAAGAACCTAAAGAAATCATTCTCAATCCTGTACATCTCAATAACAACCTAAGTTATAACCTGTCTGACTGTCACTGCGCTGCTATAAAATATTGGCGTACACGAGATTGTGAGCACACGCGTAAGCCCAACAATAAAGTCAGAGAGAGAGAGAGAGAATGTGTTTAAATACACAAATGTTAACATTAATGTTGAAATGCATGCACTAACCTTTTTGTACTGTTTAGAGTTATTTCCTTTATGGTTCACACACACACACACACACACACACACACACACACACACACACACACACACACACACACACACACACACACACACACACACACACACACACACACACACACACACACACACACACACACACACACACACACACACACACACACACACACAGCTTGTGTGTTGTGTGGTGGGTGTGTTATAGTAATTCTGTTGATATTCTTCTTGAAGAACTGGCGCTGGTAGCCGTTGAAGAGGGCTGTTTCACAGGACTGAAGTAGATGAAATGAAAGTTCAATAGGAATAGTAGGTTTGATGAGTCAGCAGTTCAACTATAAATGGGTGTCCAGTAGTGGTTGCTCGTGTTGCTTTAGGTTTAGAAGAAATGGGGAACATAACTAGTGCTGGTTCTGCAGCTCATGGAAATATCTGGAGAATAAACACAGTGAAGAAACCACAGTCTATAAGATGGCGGATGGTCATTAATCAACTGTACTCACTTCTCAATAGATCAAGATGTTTAAAGAGGGTTCAGGTGAGCTACTCCAAATGTGATATCAGTATTCCAATATATATATATATATATATATATATATATATATATATATAAATATTAAATTAAGGTTTATGATCAGGGAGAGAGTGTCGTATATGAGTTTATGTATATGAGGAAGAGGATGCTGAGGAGAGTATATGCATTAATCAGAAAATCTGAAAAAAAAAGCACCCTCCACCATTACATACAGTGAACCATCAAAATTCCAGTTACAAAGGGAGGAGGAATTGAAGAACCCATAAGATCGTGGATATATATAAGCGCAGTAGCACAGATTTCTCAAAACCTTTCAGCGGGGTACGTATCCAGAAGTTGGTGATGTAGGCAAAGGATCTTGATTGGCGAAATCCATATATTCAGTCACTGATTAGATGACAGTACTCCAGGTATCGAGGAAGATGATTGTTGATGATCTCATCATTAATTCTACACTGAAGTGAGAGTAATTGTGTTTGATAGACATGCCAATCTTTTTGGGGACTCGTTTCCATGTTGTAGGATGAATGCCAGTGAGTATAATATAATGCAGAAATGATAAAGAACATCTGTTGGTTCAGGAGCCATCTCTTGAGCATATTTGGTGAGATACCATGAGGACCAGAAGCCAAGTTATCAAGATTTTCTTGTCTTTCTGATGAGAGCCCACAAAAAGCATGTGATACAGTGTTCCAGGGAAAGAAGGAAGTAATTTGCATTCGTCATCTATCCAGGTGTTTGGTGAGAATAAACGCCGTTTGTACAGACAGTGAGTTTCTACATTTAGCCCTTTTAAAAAAGTAGACCTAGATTTGCTATGCCTACTGATTGTTTTGCAAAGTGATTTAGGCTCGGTCTGTACCCTTTCCCGAATTACTATGCCCGTTTCTGAGTGCTTTTTTAATCCTGATCTCAACAAAATCGACTATAATTCATGCTATTACAAACAAATCTGAGTGTTAGGATTCATGGCCACGAGATGGTGACAGTTGTCTGCTGTTCTTTCTCTCCTGAAAAGCTTTGATTTTTTGATAATTCAGGCTCAATCTCAGTAAATACTTGAAGAATGAATACTTACCCTCCACTAGTCTTCAAAAGTCAGTTAGCTCTTTTAGGCCTAACTCTTTTAATCCCTTTGTGGAATAAAGTCATTAGATGATTTATTTTATTTTATTTTTCTTTCAAAATTTAAACTTTTAACTTTTGTATCGTAATGAAAAAAAAATTCAATATGATATTACATTTTATCTTACTCGAAACTAAATGATGATTACGTCTTATTTCAGATCCGATTAACTCTTTTGTCCTGTACCAACATGAGACTGTGTATCATCATCAGCAGCATAATCAATGAGGGTTTCTTATTTCTTGTGTCTTTTTCTCTCCATGCGAACTTTTGCGCATCTTTATGATGAAACGTGATATAAGTGATGATTGGTTCCTTGTCGTGAACAGAAATCCAGCAGGTATGTACCATTATGATTATTATTTATTATTATTATTAAGAGAGACCTCCAGATGGTCAGGGACTCATCGAGGGAGACCACACTCTTCGCACCAGCTATCACACTTGTTCTTTAATTCATTCACATTGCTTGCATTCACAACATCCAATGGCAATCCATTCCAACCATGCACCACCCTATGAGAGAAAAATCTAGCCCTCGCCCCTTCTAGCGACATTCATTCTCAGCTTCCAAGGTGCCCTCTCGTCCTTTTCCCATTCGCCATAAAACGAAAAATTTCATCAACTAAAATCCTGTATGACCTTTTCAGAAGCCTGTAAGTCCCAATCATATCATCCTTCTTTCTCCTGCTCTTGCTAGTGTCTGCAGTCTACAAATTCTCATAATCAGTATTCCACAATCTTGGTATCATTTTTAACACTCTCCTTTGCACACTCTCTCTCTCTCTCTCCAATATATAAGAATCACAACGGAAACCAGACTGCACACAATAGTCCAAGTGAGGTCTTATTAAGGCCTTGCAAAGAGGCAAAATAACATCCTTATCTATACATGTCAGAGTTTAAATTAAGTTATATTCTTTTCATTTGTCGGCCATAAATATTAAAAGATCTACACAATTGTCAACAAGTTTCACCAGTTATTTTGTCTGGCTTCTTCAGGACAAATATGACGGTACACAATAAGTTTACTAGTAAAAACGAAGAATGGAGTAGCACAGTCAAATCAAGTAAAATTAGAACTGACGAGTAACATCATAAGCATGGAGCGTGGAGTCTCAGTCATTTCGTTGAGTGTGTTGTATAGTTTTTCACGAAATGAAATTCTGGTAAGCTAAGTGAATTTATTAGGCTTTTCCAGATGTCTTTCAGTATCATACCTTGACTTCTGTTTAGATTATCTCCTGTCTGGAGTACAACTGCAGCTTCTTTGAAGTTTCTACATCTAAAATCTTCTATATAAGGCATAGAGCTGTTATCCCAATAGATGGAGTGGTGAGAAATCTAGAAATGATGGGCTAATAATCCTGAAGTGTCTGTTCTGTTGTTGAACGAAAAAAAAAAAAAAAACATACAGGAGATTAACATCTCCTGTATGTTTTTTTTTTTTTTTTTCGAATTTCTAGGATTCTTGAAGTTTGGCCTATATAATTTAACCCACAGGAACATGGGATGTTGTATACACCTGCGTATTTGTAAAAGGCATACCTGTCCTTAGGAGATCTTAAGATGTGTTGTATAGTTTGACAGGTTTAAGAGAAACCCTGACATTGAAAGACCTCATGAGTTTGGCTATTTTTGTTGAAACTGAGCCGGCATAAGGGATGGCGATTGACGATGCATATTGTGTGACAGGAGGTAGTTGCTGTGAATTGTTCCTATGAAGAATCTTTTTGGATTATATTTTTTTCGATAACCGTTGTTTACCAGTGTTTGAGATATGAGAGTGAGTTCATCAAGGAGATCTTTTATCTCAGAAGAAAATATCCCTGAAATTTAACTTCCTATCTACTAACACTACAAGATCCCTAGCTTCATCAGTTTCTTCCAGCATAATCCCACCAATATATAATAGACATTGGATATCTAATCATGCAAAAGTGAATGATTTTACATTTACTGACATTGAACTGACAGCAATTTTCACATGTCCACAATTCCAGTCTATTCAAATCATTCCGCAAGTATTGCATATTATCCGCATTCCGGATTACTTCATCTATCTTTGCATCATCAGCAAATAGCTGTATGTCGCTTGTGAAATCCTTTCCGAGTCATTAATGTACAGATTGAATAACAATGGACCAAACACTGATCATTGAGGCATACCACCGGTTACCTTGAATCCTGCAGATTTACCCCCCCCCCATATACGACTTTTTGATATCTGTCAGTCAGCCATCCTCTTATCCATGCTAATATTTTATCATCCAAACCCATATTCTCTAATTTATGCAACAGTTTTCCATGCTGTATTCTGTCAAAAGCCTTAGGTCAAGTTGCTAAAACATGACCTTCCGTTAGTAAACCCATGTTGCTCATTGCAAAGTAGAGATTCTCTGTCAGCCCATTTCTGAATGCGAGCCCTAATCAATTTTTTAAATCTTCACCACCACTCCTGAGATACTAATTGTTCGATAGTTGGATATATCGCTCTTTGCACCACCCTTGTGTAATGGAATTACCATATATTCCTTCCATTCCTGCGGAATCATGATTATCTGTGCTCATTTCTCCCAAAACATTTTCCAAAAATTTCGAAAGTTTGTTTTTTTTTTCTCTTGGTTACAAAGTAAATTAAATTTGCCAAGAAATTATGTGTTTAATCCCTCACTCCAATGTAAGCAAACAAATGTTGCTTGAATTATTATCAGGATTAGGCTATTGATATTAATTGATTGCCTCAGTATCCCATGATGTAAAAGCAGTTATGGGAACGAAACCCAGGCCAGTGTTGACTGTTGTTGAAATTTCATCATTGATATTTCAACAACATATTGGATATATCAAGGCTGCATTAATGAATAAGTGATATATTTTCTATATTTTCTTAAACCCATCCGTCCCTTAGAACGGTAGAATTCCCTGCTTAGGTAGGAGTCACGACGAATTAACGCAATCGCCACGTCACTCCTCTGCTGCAGAGGATTCCTCTAAGAGAAGTGAAGATATATTCTTCTACTTCTATATTTTCCATATACATCTAGCGAAAAGGTGTATCAAATTTTTCATACAGAAAAGGTGTATTAAAATACTCTGCATGAGAGGGCTGTAAAAGATTTTCACTTAGTTACAAAGTAAATTCTACAACAAATTAAACTCTTGTTTAATCCATTATATGTGTATAAGCAAACAAAGTTTGTGCGCGAAGTATATTCGCGAAAGGCTACTTGCGTATAGAGGCTGTCAACTTCAATCGCCTTAGTATACTTTAAGCGCAAGCGTTGTTTACTTACACTTTGGGTGAAGGATTAAACAAGAATATAATTTTCCAAAAAAATTTTGTATATCTGTTATTTATTTCTTATTCTGCTAGACTTTCAATTTTATTTATGTGAGCTGACTTCTTTATTGACTCGAAAAATTCTTCCACTTCTTCCTTAGCAGAACTTTCGTGGAACCATGCATACAAATAAATTACGTTGTCCACATCTCCATTTTGCAATGAGCCTATATTATTCTACTTGAAATTGCTTGCCAATTCAAATGTTTATCTCTGTTCTGTTGAATATTATAACTACTCCTTTCTTTTGCTAATCATTTTTACCTGAATATAACATCTCGTAATTGTTATTTAGAAGAAGAATTTTTCCGGTTTTTGTTTCATTAACACCAATTACGTCTTTAATTTTTCTGCAAGTTCCACTACTATTTTGTTGATACTTCTTACGTTGTTTACTTTGACTTGTATTGTTGATAAGTATGATTTTGTTCCAGTAGCTGACTTTGCATTGTTCATCCTAACAGCGAGAGCCTTGGTTAGCCCTGATGACGACTAAGCTGGCATGATATTTCATCTTATTATACCATTATTGTACTTTTGGTATAAGCCAAAATAGAATACGATTTGATCAACAACGCTCCAAATTTCCAAATAATTTAAAGTATTATAATACTACAATTTTCCTGTGTATTTATGCATCCGCATCTGCTCTTTGTATTCATAAGGAGTAATTTGAAGCATTCAAGCGGACAGATGTTTCCACAAATGGATAATAATAAAAAATCATAACTGTCATAAGTAAATAAAAATTGCTTCGTAGGGGAGGCAAGAAGGAACTTGACTGAATAGGTTGGTATCGTCTGTTTCCTCATATAAACGGGAGGTGGCACACACAGTGGTCGCCCAGGTGCACTATAAGTTGCAATATACGGACGACTGGAAATGTGGTAGTATACAGCGGTGCGAATCCAATTTCTAAATGCTGAAGTACTGCACGCAGAATTCATCATTAGTTGGTCACTGAACATCTCCTGTAAGGAAACAAAAGAAAAAACGCCATGAGCAAAGGAGAAGATGGCGGCATAATGTTTTGGCATCGTACTGCTAATTGCGAAAGACAGTGGTCTGGACTACCCGACGCACAATCATGATCTTGTATTCAGAGATTTATTTTTTATCTCTTCGGATCACTGAATCAGTACAGTCAATTCAGTACATATCACTTGGGAAAGTTACGAGGGTGGGCTGAAATGTTCTCGACCTCGACCGAGAACATTTCATCTGTTATTAGCATCTATGTGAAATTGCAAGTCATTCTATCAAGTAGTTTTATACAGATGTCTGAAGCAAAAGTGTTGTCTGTATCCCTTGAAATGGATAAAATTGAGTATCGTGCAGTTATAAAATTCTTTGTAAAAGTTTAAGGCCAAAAGAAATTCGTTCGAAGTTCATAAAAGTTTATGGGCACTCTTCTCCTTCGTTTTCGACAATTAAGAAATGAGCTGCCGAGTTTAAACGTGGCCGTACCAGTAGTTTTATATTCTATCAAGTAGTTTTATACAGATGTCTGAAGCAAAAGTGTTGTCTGTATCCCTTGAAATGGATAAAATTGAGTATCGTGCGGTTATAAAATTCTTTGTAAAAGTTTAAGGCCAAAAAAATTCGTTCGAAGTTCATAAAAGTTTATGGGCACTCTTCTCCTTCGTTTTCGACAATTAAGAAATAGGCTGCCGATTTTTAAATGTGGCCGTACCAGCCTTGAAGATGATCCACGTGAAGGACGTCCAAAAAGTGTAACAACACCAGAAATCATTGATCAAATGCACGATATGGTATTGGATGACCGAAATCAAAGTGCTTGAAATTGCTGAAACTATAGGCATTTCAAAAGAACGTGTAGGATATATTTTGCATGAAGAATTGCAAATGAAAAAGCTTTGCGCAAGATGGGTGCCGCTCTTGCTCACAGCAGATAAAAAACGCACTCGCATGAAAATCTCTGAACAACGCTTAGAGCGTTTTAACAAGAATAAAACTGATGTGCTTCGATTTATTACTATGGATGAGACTTGTATTCAACCATTACACACCAAACAGCAGCCAAAACAGTGGACAGAAGCCGGTTGTTCAACGCCAAAGAAGACAAAGTTGGTTACATGAGTAGGAAATATCATGGCATCGGTGTTTTGCGATGCTAAGTGCATTTTGTTTATTAGTTATCATAAAAAGGGTAAAACAATAACCGGGGAATATTATTCCGATCTTTTAACCAGACTAGACGAAAAAATTCGTCAGAAAAGACCCTGTTTGTAGAAGAAAAAGCATCTTTCATCAGGACAATGTACCTGCCCACAAAGGTGTTTTGGCAATGGGAAAATTAAGGGATCTGCACTATGAAACAGATGGAACATCCACCCTACTCGCCAGATTTGGCTCCCTCTGACTTATATCTCTTCCCAAAACGAAAACTCTTCCTCGCTGGTCAGCGTTTTTCTTCGAATTAAGAGGTGATTGCAGCTGTAGAGGGGTATTTTGCAGATCTTACTGAGAACCACTACAGGGACGGGATAATGGAGCCGGAACATCGCTGGAATAAATATATTAATGTTAAGGGAGATTATGTTGGAAAATAAAAATAATTTTGAAATTATGAATTTGTTTTTTCATTGTTGGGCCGAGAACTTTTCAGATCACCATCGTATGTGTACGCAAGTCGCTTAAGTCTCAGCTATGCCTGAATCTCATTTTATATCATGTTTTTAAAACACCTTCGTATGAAAGGGTAAAAGGCAAAACTCATACCTTCAATAGTTTTCTAATAAGCATTTATTTATTTGCTAAATCTCCCGCTCTAACAACGTTATTGTTGTTATTATTAGAGCAATCAACTGCATTGCTGTAGAAGAGGCTTACTTTGCAGGGAACTGAACTCCAATTCGTATAGAAGCCTTCTAATATTTTTTTAAAGGAGAAATGGCTTTTTACTTCTGTCTTCCCTCTTATGAAGAAATGAAGACAACACCAGAGGCGCAAGAAGATTTTGAATCAAAAAAGCAAGGATTTTTTATATCTTATTGCTAAATGCCCTTAACAAGATTGTAAGCTTCTGATTATACCGAACCAAAATGACGCATTAAAATTGAATGAACTAACTGGCAGATTTCCGTTCATGAATTCAGATAGACAGGTAATAATATAAATCGTAACCATTTAGTTACGGGGTTCAATGAGCTTCTGTAACGGAGTCGGTAGTGAGGCTGCCATTTGGTTGAATAGACAAGGGTTCTGTTCTTTCCAATGTTCTTAAATGGACTTAAGAACTTTCTGTTGACGACATCGTTATCCATGTTTACTTGTCTCAGTTTGTATAACCTCCTAACGAGAATCTCCAAGGATATCGATGTCGTCAACAGAAAGGTCTCAAGTCCATTCCACTTTTTTTTCTTCTATTGCTGAGCTGAACAGAGTCAGTAAAAGGAGCATCTCCTTGAAGAAGTCCAGATTTTGTTTTAAAGTTTGATTAATATTCTTGTAAAAAAATATGTTTTGCAGAAGGTGCTACAAATACATAGTTGTATCATGTTATACGTATGTGGGAGAAGGTTTTCTGAAGAGTTCCATTGCATCGCATAGTGAATTTCGATATAAACTGTTATGTCTGTTTATAGTCAAATACGAGATGCAATTCTTTGTTGGATTCTAACATTTGTCGAAGTGTTTTTTTTTCTTTCTTTTTACCATATCTTGATCAGTTTATGAATCTCAGTAATCACGGATGTTCCTCCAAGTTTTAGAAGTTACGCTGCTATTTAATATTTTATCCACTGCCTTATTATTTTTTAAAATGTTATAATGATTCGGAATCATTTTCTTTCCAACTGTACTTCTCAAATAATAACTTTCTTAAAAAATGTCTTGGTCGTGGAATAATATTCTAATTTGTGGTACTCAATATGCTGTTTTAGGTATCCCATAACATCTAAAGAACCTTCTTGAGTCATTTGTATTTTCTTCAGTTTGAAGAAGTTCTCCGAGTTATTTGTGTTTTCTTTGATTTCTTAATTTTTTTTTCTCTGTCAGCCTTTTCTCTCTACTGCTATTCTAGTTCTCAATATTTTTTGGTGAAAGATCCTATAGCATTAAGCCTACAGTAAGCTTGCACCACTGGGCAGTAAGTGTAGTTAAATTAATTACTTAATTATTACTATTAATTGATCGAAATTGAGGATTTGAGAAGAGCGGAATATTAGAAGAGCAGAAGGAAAATAGCAAAACAAAAAATAATTGCGGATGTTTTCTAAAGGGTTCTTTACGGCAATGTGTTATTCGTTAATTTATTTCCAAGGCCAATTATATTAAGCCACAGCTACAAAGTTAAACAGCTTTGTAGACAGCCACACTTCACCATTGTGTCTAATCATCGCCCGTTTAACATTTAAGTGTAAATACAAAGATCCAATAGTTAATGAACAGAATATATAAAATAAAAATTTGGTTCGAGCGGAATTACGGGCAAAGCGACTAAGGCTATTAGACACTATACTATGCTTGTTAATTTATGTATTCTCTAGCCGGCTCCGGGAGGGAAAATCTGCCCACGTCCCTGTGAGACTAGCTCACTTACTTTCAGATCGAGGTCTTTATAAGTGTCCTTCACCTCCTAGATCGGATTCGAATTAACCGAAGGAAAAAACCGTCTTGTACTTGCGCTGCAGAAGCGCTGTACGATAAAAGTATACGAAATGTTTTTCAGTTAATAATTAAAGCATTTAACACTTGAATCCGCACAATGTACTAATAAAATAATTTTCGTCTTTGGATATTGTAAAACAGAGAGGTACACAAATGAATTGGGTCACGAATTGAGCTATATGTTATGTTTGTAGAGTATATGCGTACGAGATGAACTTTTATGAAGGAACATCGATGCCTTTGCATCATTAATAAAATCATGCAACGGATGATTTTATTAATGCTAAATTCACCAAACTCTTTCAAATGGTTAAAAGAGAAATTCGCTACAAACATATAGGCAAAAGGAAGTATAAAACTATTTCAGAAATATCAGTTAGCCGCATACGCTATGAAGAACATCTTCAGTGTGTACATTTCATGTAATTTTTCTCACCTGAGAAAAATTGAAATGTAACATTCTATTTGTTTCGACTTGCCTCTGAACAACACAGCCTGTTGATATGAAGAAAGCAAACCTCCTCTCTTCATTTGACTGAGTCGATTTCGATAGCTAGAAAGACCTGGGTTTTAAATCCCGACTGGGATTTTATTATTATTATTATTAATATTTAAAGGTGAATTAGATTTTCCTCCCGGAGACTAGTTCTTCATCCAGCAAAAGAGGCAAACCGGCAACAGAAACACATGCAACTTACAGACATAATACACTGGACTAGTAGCCTTAGATTCTTCAGCGAATCAACCTCACCATTGGAACTCGTAACTCATAATAAATTCTAAAATCTTTGTATGAGTCGGAAGTCGGATGTTTTAAAGAAATATTCTGTAAACAGAAGTATCACTAGAAATTATGAACTCTTTCAAATGTATTCTGTTAACCTTCAGCTCGGGAAACTTAAATAGCCGCCTTTCTTCGGACTGGATTTCATATCGAAGTGACCCAGATTGCAGATTGCAGTTTAGATCATTTATAGGAGTTTGACTTATAGCATAGCAGCTAGTCTCTCAGTTTATTATTACATAACCTGCGATTTTCGAGTGCAATTTGTGCATTTTTCGGAAACGCTCTGGTGGGATTATTTACTGAACCTTGGAATTTAAACCACTCATTGAATAGAATTTGAACCTATTTGAGTTAATTTAGTACTTGAGTACTTTTTGTGGTTGGATAGAACGTCGCTGTGTGTGTGTGTGTGTGTGTGTGTGTGTGTGTGTGTGTGTGTGTGTGTGTGTGTGTGTGTGTGTGTGTGTGTGTGTGTGTGTGTGTGTGTGTGTGTGTGTGTGTGTGTGTGTGTGTGTGTGTGTGTGTGTGTGTGTGTGTGTGTGTGTGTGTGTGTGTGTGTGCGTGTGTGTTCGTTCTGAAAAAAAAAAAAAGTGGTATGAAGCATCCGTTCTGGAATACAGACACCTGTGCAGAGATCAAAACAAGTTGCTCACGGACAGGCGCGAGGCAGTGAAATAGATGAGCGTTGAAAACCACTGTAGAACAAAATTTCCTAGAGAGGAACAAAGATCATGTATAAAAAATTCAGTTATGAGAGGATTATGACTGTATATTATATTTTTTGTAAGCATGGTTTGTTTTTCAATAGTCCATTCGACGCTCATCGATTTCATTCCTTAGCGTCCGTCTGTAACACTTGTTTTGCTGCCTGGGAAAGGGGGGGGGGGACTGGACATTTTCTACATGCGCACAATGGCGTGCTCTGCTGACGTTTTGCACATCTATAAATTAATTATTTGATGTAATTTTTGTTCTTTCAAACTAATGAGAACTACTGTTTATAGTGAACTTCAATGTTACCAAACACTTTCACTTTATTTTTCCTGAAAAAAGAATATAAAAGTAGGAAAAAGTGTATCGAAACATTCATTATTTATCTAAAATTCACGTGGAAGTAAAAAGATGGCGTTTTCCAGAAGATGTTATATAAAATTTTGCTAGAGAGAGAAATTCTGGTCTCATGCATGATTCAGAATACATAGACGGAAGAGAATTTCCAATTATAAAGATGTATTCAAAACAGATATGTGAGGAGTTTAGATATGTATTGTGACATCACCTGAGTTGACAAGAGCTAGACGGTTCATACATCACCACTCACCAGACCTGCAAACATACACGCATACGCACATTGGAAATAACGTTGGATCCATGAACACAGTTCATATTCCACTAAACTAATGGAGATTGTGTGTCGTTTTTATGGAACTTTCTCTTTGCCTTCATTCCGCTTACCAGAAACGGAGAAGCTATTATATAGATCCCGTTACTCATGGTACCAATGATAATATCCACGAGATTCGACAACACAACGTCTCTTCTGTTAATTTTTCAAACTTTTAGTGGTGCTATCCCATCACCGCTAAACATCGTCTGATTTTAATTTGTACGTTTTCTTCCAGATATCACACAGACAAACCGTAGAATGAAACCTGAAGAAAATAGTGAGAGGCGTGGTGACGTGAGTGATTATTGTCCAAGCCCAGAAGCCATAAAAATGCATCTGTACCGGGTTGGAATCTGCTCGTCTTGTCTCCAGAGTATTGATAGCCCACATAGCAAAGTTGCATACTAATAGAAAGGTTACCATCTCGCGCCCTGGCTTCCTGTAAGCAAGATCACTTGTGTGCGCATAGCGACGGGATGCGTCTAAGATAAATATCGTCTGCAGAGTGCCCTGGATGATGCAGGCTACAGCGGTTAGAAGTACCAGAATTGTATTTTGGTCAATAGTAAAATGGCCGCCAATCACACTGAACATAGTGAACAAGTAAAGGCCACTTTGAGCCACGATTAGGAGAATATTATCCAGTTCCATGTTCTGGTGGGTGGTATACTTCATCTCCCTCACTTGGTATAGTGCTACAACCACTGCTACAGTAGTGAGGAGATACACTGCTAACTCCGCAATATGAGCCTCTAGGACCGCCAGATATTTGTACTGAGGTTTGTTGATGAGAACAAAGAAGATGATTAAGCATATGATGGATAACACGAGTACGAGGATACCTGTAAAGAGTCCCTTATTCGCCTTAGCACAGTCGACCTGATAATAGTGGCGATGTCGGTTCCCGATGCTTTCTGTCTGCACACTTGCGCTGTCCAGAGGGTTTGCTTTAAGTCGATACTTTCCGGTGTTTTTCCACATCACGTACAGAATAGCTGCGGATATGAGGCTGTACTCAATGGTAAAAGGAAAAAGGAAAGGACTAGCGTTTTGTACAAGTTCTCCCATAATATTCAGACGACGGCATCCGTGATTATTCATGTACACTCCGTGTTGCATAGATCGCTTCGAGATGTGATGACCTCCTACATGGTCGAGTCTGTGTCGAGACACATCATCAGCGCTTTCTGAAAAAATAAATAAATAAATACCACAATGCATTTATTTATTAGTTTAATTCATACGATGTACTACTTATATCAGTAATCAGATTAAATATATTATAATGCAAATTAATAATTCTATAACTGATTTTTGCTTGATTATTTCAGTCATAACCCCCACCCCAACACGCATGTGTTGGATTTACTGTGTGTTCTTCTTGCATATTTTTGTAGATGAGGGAATAAAAGATGAAAATTAATTTATAATAAATTTAAAAATATTCCACAGAAAGGGACGAGGAGGAACAAAGGTACTTCCTTAAAATTTGTTGTTTTTTATATAATATATTTATTTAGGTTGTATTATTTATATAATACAACCTAAAATACAAAAAAAAATGAAAAATATAAAATGAAAATATTTATAAGATGTTTAGACATTTTATACATTAAAATGTTTATTGTATATTTTAAAACATCTCAAGGTTATTTTATAATATAACAAAGAAATGCAATTACAAAATTGCATTACTATAATAGTTGCCTAACAGTTGAAATTATATTTATTTATAAATCGTTTTATTGTTAAGATCATTAGTGAAAAAACAGTTTTTTTTAAACTGTAAATTGTAATCCTGGTGCTATTTCATATTAGAAAAATTTCGTTGATACTCTACTACATCAGTTAATTCAGAAAAGCATCGTTTGTGATTAACATAAGAAATGACACTAGGAAATGAAGCATACAAACGTCCGTTCGCTCTTTGACTGAGTTTATTATCCAAAGTGGAGGCCTAAAAAGTTCCATTTTGTGTATAGAGTTCGTACTTCATGATTATTCAACTGTCCTAAATGTACTAGTGGTTTTACCAATTTTTCGTAGGCAAGTGGACCTGACACAAAAATGAAGAATAAAAAATAGCATGCACAATATTTGCAGCACCAAAAGGCATTTTGTTCTGAAAGATCCTTCTGTATTCTGATGTCAGCTACTCTATAAGATTTATTTCTTTGCACGAAATTTAATAATAACCGCTATGCCCTTCAGAACATGAATGTATGAGTATGTGTGAATACAAAACACGCTTTCAAGGCCATAGCGTATTCGATTCTGACTTTTTAACAACTGAGATAATCAACCTAGGACTGAAACGAAGGAGTTTTTCTCTGAAGATTTGGGTTTTTTTTCTACAAAAAAAAAAAAAATCCCCAAATATCAAACACAACAGATAATAATATGCTCACCAAGTGGTCTCAATTGCTTATTCTAAATTCTGGCCTGCTTTGTTTAGCGGACAGCATACCCGCTCTTCAGCCAAAAGCCTGCGAGTTCAAATCCGCCATGGGCAAAGTTGCTTGGTTGTTTGCAAATTGGCCGGTTTGCCTGTTGTGCAGGATGAAAAATTCGAGTTTCGGAGGAAAAACCCTGCCACCACCACCACCACCGTATGAGTCAATTTAAATACTCTGATAAAGGCTCTTCACGTTGTAGACGAGATTCGAACCCAGGTCTTTCCACCCAAAAAGCATCGTCAAAATTGGAGCTACTGAGACTCCAATGGACATCATAAGCACAATGAATAATATGAATTGCGTCTCTCCTTAATGATTACATATGTCCCTCAAGAGATTACTCATATTTGCTAGCTGTATAATGTGTAACTTTCAAGCATACGCGTCTTTCAAAATTCTGTTGCCAACAAAAAACAGAAAACTTTCTGAATTCGACAGTGTGGAATCATTTTTAATCCTTCCTACTAATCAGCATGATAAAAGGGTCAACAGGCAATGTGGACGAAGCATATCGGTGGTGTTTGTTTCCAGAAAGGCTACCTAAGCATGAAGGCCTGTTACTATGTCCAGGTAATTCAGGGAGCACCGAGAAACTAGGCCAATTCCACAATTCTACTGTCAGTTTGCAGCCAGAGCAAACAATAAAATAAAAAATAATAAAGCAATACAGTATTAAAATAGTAGCATTATATGAAATTAAGAAGAAAGGAAAAGAATGCATAAACCACAAAACTGCAATAGCATACAGTGGAGTAAGGAAGAAAGTAAAACAGCGGGAGTAGCAACAATACTCCATAAGCGATATTAGTTAAATATAAAATAATGTAACTGCATATCAGATCAGTAAGAATCATTCATATGCGATTAAAGGTGAAAGGGCATGTAATAAATTTTATCAATGTTTATAGTCCTGAAGCAGAAAGATCCAAGAAGCGGAAATAATGCATATTACAAAGAATTATAAGAAACTCGAGATAAAAATAAAACCAACCGAAATGATCGTTATAGCTAAAAGTAACCTACAGATTAACAAGATTAAAGAGAAAAATTTTAATGGTTGAACTATTACAGGAGAAGGTAGTAAAGCATTTTATCAACAAAGAATAAAAGAATTGTATTATTTTCTCTTCTACTGCCGAATGCATTAGGAGAGAGAATAGTTGGAAATAAAAGGAAGAGATGTACTTCCTTTGGTGCTCAGAGGAAGTTAAACTGTTGGCACAAAAAAGAAATTTCTTTATCATATCTACAAGATAAATCTAATAAGAAAATTATGACAGATATAAAAGCTTAAGAAATAAAAACCAGGAACAGAATCTGGGAAATAAAATGAGAATTCTGGAATAGCCAATTAAAGCAACTACAACTCGATTTCTACAGTACAAAGAAGAAAGAAGAGGAGAATCTTCTTCTTCTCCTCTAGCTGAACCTCTACGCTTCTTTACTGCAAGTACCAACTTCTGTCTTTCCTATCTTAGCTAAGTTTTTATTTTTATTTATTTGTTTTTTGATGTTATCCTCTCAATGTTGCCGTAGGCTTCCTATGCGTCGTTTTCCATCGAGTTTCATCCTGAATGCTTGTTTAGTCATCCTCTCTCTGCTCACAAATTCTTTCTACACGTCCAAGCCATCTCGTATAGTTCATAATTCAGTTCTTTGATTGGCGAACTAATGGATCTGTCAGGAATATATAAGCAGGGTTTGGATGAGGTATCAGCAGTGGATTTAGATGAAATATCAGCATACATATTAAAGCAGTGCTAGAGAATTAGTTATGCCTTTAACCCAAGTGTTTCATTTTAGTCTCAACACGAACACGTGCATGAATTATACTCAGAAGCAAATAAGATTAATTGAAAATCAAAGAACTGAATTATGTGAGTATACAAGGAGAAGAAATCAGAGTATGAAAATAAGTTATCTGAACAGGTTAAAGGAAATCCGAGGGAATTCTTTTGCTATATGGCAAGTAAAAGTATGAATTATCGTAGTACGGATAATCTTAGTAAATACAGATGGCAGAAAAGTGTTACATTAGAAATAGCTAGTTAATAAGTGACCATTTTTGTAAGATATACAGTCTTAACAAATCTATTAGTTCTCCGGAAAATGAGATGGGTCTGATTGAAAAGATAGAGGAAGAAGTGGAGATACTAAAAATATTTTAAGACCTTAATGCTAATACAGTAGTGGATTGGGATGAGATATCACAAATATGCTAAACCATGTGTTAGAGATTAGGTATACCCCTAACCTGGTTGTTTAACTTCAATTCCAACACGAACAAGATTCCTAACGAGTGGATAAAGAGCAAAATGATTCCACTATACACGGGTGGAGCTAGAACTGTTGCAGTCCGTTATAGACCAATCTATATCTCTGGAGAAGTTATTAAGCTATTAGAGAGAGATTGGTGAGAAATAGAATATCGAAGTATTAATTAATACTTCGATTTTTATAGAGGACGGCATGGTTGTACTAAACCTACATCTTGTTTTACCAATCAATTCACATTTTACAGCAGTAACAGCAGGTTTGGATAAGAGGAATGGGTATGTAATGATTCTTTTATATTGAAGCATTTGACAGAATTCCGCACAGGAGGTTCTTAAACAAATTCAAAGGGATATGCATGAAAAATAGGCATGTCATGGATTGGAGCGTGGTTATCTGACCGGTATCAGAGCGATATATGGGAGGAGCTGAATCTAAGAGAATGAGGTGATGAGTGTGGTACCACAGGGTTCTGTCCTTGGACCACTCCTGGTTAACTTGTGTATCAATGATCAGAGATGGTCTGGAGGGGAAACATTCAGTTATACACACAGATCATTCTAAGTTGGGTTGAGTAATAAGGGATATTTCTGATACAGAATCATTGCAGGCTCACCTAAACAGATTGATTCCGTGGACAAATCTTAATGAGTGTCAATTTAATGTTGCTCAGTGCAAAGGTATGCATTTTTGGGCTGAAGACAGTGCAGACTGAGTATTATATTAACGATCAAAGAAGACATAGGAGTAATGATGGACAGCGAATTAAAGTTTAGAGGTCACAGTGCCAAGGTGGCTAATAACCGTATTGGATAATTGCAATGTTTGAGAGAATATTAACTTGTAGGAATAAGGAAGCTACTCTCTCATTTACAAAGCTAGACTACTGTGCTCAGTTTTCCGTATCTGAGCACATCTGGACTAATGTGCGTGCTTAGATGGAGATGCGGAAACAGTGGGGAAGGTCCAGTACTGGCTAATCAAAATCATATGTGGCTTGTGGAACCTTGCATATGAAGGCATACTGAAGGAGTGAGGTATTCAAAGTTTGAGAAATAGAAGAAGAGGAGGATAGAAGGATACAAGCCAGTAACGGATTCTTACGGCGCAGCTCATAATAAGTGGGGGGAAGAACTCTAAAGTTATCTGAGAGTTGAGTCAGGCTGTGGTCAGGATGGAATGGAATAAGCTGCTAGTGGACACTGAGAGTACATGAATGTTGTTAAGAAAAGATAAGCACCAACTAACGTACACTTTCCACTTTCTATCAATGAGTCCATGACTCTCTGGAGGTGCTTACATATAATAATCATAATAAATAATTTAACAAAAATACTAGGAAGAACACTTTACTAAACATTTGTAGATGAATTGAAAAATAACTTTACTGAAAAGTTAAAAGAAAGCTTACAAATAACATGAATTCCAGATGAATGCATATAAAATATTATAGTGCCACTTTTTTTAAATTGAAATAAAATATATCCAAATAATTTATTATTTGAATATATTTCCTCATCCGCCTAAGGCGAGTTGAAGCTGCCATGAACAACAATAATCTATTTGCAACCAAGCATGGCATCATGGACACTTTTAAGTTGTATTGCTTGAGTATTTTGACTATTTCGTTTGGAACATTATTTATGTAGCATAAAGAAATGGCACGGTTGTAGTCGTCTTGCTGCTGTATATTCACTGGAATATGATGTTATTGATGATTTTAAGATTGTATTCATTCTTAGGAGTATATCCGGAGTATATCTGTGAGATATGCTATTATTATTGTTATGATTTTGCCTTTTGTTGTTATCTCTGTCTTGGAGTGTTTTGATAATGCCCCGTTTGTGGAAATGATGATGATGCAACGTAACATGTAGGTGTCTTCCAGAGTTGAACTTTTTCCCGTAGACTTCAAAGGAAAAATTGCCAGTAAAGAGAAGAAAGGATCTGTGCCTTTCGACTTCCAATATGAAGTGGATTTTTATGGTTTTAGCTGTTAAAGAATTCTGTAAAATTGTGGAGGGATTCTTCAGAACCTTGCCGAATGACGAAGCATCAACGTATCTAAGCCAAAGTCCTGGTTTAGTATGCTAAAACAGCATACTAAACAGCAACCCTCAGTTGTGTAACTGAGAGCTGCTTTTTAGTTCAAATTACTCCATCTGTAACATAAAAGATGTTACAGACAAAACGGCGAAAATAATCACACAAATAATCACAGCGAGAAAAAAAAAAAACTCAAGCAGTGCAACTTAAAAGTTGCCTTTACGCCACTACAAAAGAGGGGAGAGGTCTCCATGATGCTAAGATCGCCAAGGGGTGTGCAGAATTTTCTGTACATGTGATATCTGTTATATTTGACAGACAGATAGATCGATCTGTAGAAATCTGTCTCAAAGAACTTACCGAAGAAACGGGAAAAAAAAAAAACGGACACATAAATCAGGATTGGCTTTTCATATAACCAAAGAAAAGCATTGCGTACTCGGGAAACTCACAGGAATGGCATACATAGAATTCAACGAATATGTACTCAGATTTAGAAAAGCTACCGAAATGAAATCCAACCCAATCTTGAACTAGCTCTGGTCAGCATATATCAAAGACCCCCTACATATAATGAATTAGGATATAAGAGAAGTTACAACAAATCAAATGAGTCACTCTGATATGTCAATGCTTATAATATAATTCAACTCAGTGTTTGTTCATTGGATATACATATTAATTTAGAAACCTCTCTGTTAATACTTTTTTTGTTTCTTTCCGGATATGTTATACGTGGTCCTCGCCAGAACTATGAAGATTTCTGGATGTTTAAACAGAACAATATGGAAAAATACAAATATAAATATCGTATGACAAGCATATGTAAAAGTATATACTTTTAAGCATATAATTTTACTATAAGACCAGTATTAATTTGTGCATTTGAAATAAGAGCTGAAAATATGATCAAACAGTTAAGCACTTCTACAGAAATGAAATCTTAGGAAAACTGTGGGAAAAGATAAATTTGATAAGATCAGAAATGAAGACACAAAAAAGTAAGCCTCGTAACCAGTAAATGAACGGATAGTAAAGAGGAAACAGGAATAGCAAAAGCATGTTAACAAAATGCAAAGACAGAATTAGATGAATAGAAAAATGGAAACCAAATACTGAAAGACCACGGATGCGATGGCAGAATGGATTGCAGTGAACATTGTCGCAATAGATCTAAGACCCAAAGTGGGAAAGAAAAAGAAGGAATCTTGGAAAAAATATAAATTGACAGATTCCGTACCTCTCTTTAATCAAGTCGCTCTCCATTCTGAATATTTTTACCACATTAAACCTACCGCCACCCAAATCATTTGTAACTGATATGAAACAGTAATATAATTTTACTGCTTCACTTCCATCTTTATAATTCCCACAGTCCAATCGGGACATGTGCCTTTTAGTTATAAAAACTTGAGTTAGAATCCAGCTAGGACGTCAGGAACTTTTATAAGGATTTTACGAATATTCCTCCTAACAACGCTGGTTTTTCATCCCACAAAAAACTGGCAAAATGGAATGAGATTAGACACAGTAGACATAATATATTTTGCGTCAATCATAATTCCAATCCAGTCTTATAGTCGAAACCACATCTGTGATATAAAGTATTACATGTTGGGGTATTTTTGGTTCACTCCACCAAAATATCTACCTAAAAGTTTCGTTATTTCTTATAAGAGAACTTCCACACAAATCTGTTATCAACATATTATCAGGTACATGCATATCACTTTGCTCTTTTCCATGATTCGACTAGTACTATTTATTCTAGATTCCACTGGGTGAATCATAGTCTCCTTTCATTCAGCTATATTATTTCACTGTGACTTAATGACTGGATGTTTGACAACTATCTTGCGATTACTATAGGAAGTGATTACCGGAAATACATAGTGAAGCGTGAAGAAACGGAATGTGGGTCCACATTCCGTTTCTCCTAATTGGGCTTTGGGCTAAAAGCATGTTAGTTTAACCATTAGTCTTCTTCTTCCCACTAATACTTTCATCCTGAAACTGAATTTTGAATGGCGTTAAAGCATTTCTAAACTGATCTAGCTTCACAATGCTCTCTTGTTTCACAGGAAGGTCGCTGTCAAATCCAACGTATACTTCCAATAGAAAAACGTATACGAGTATATCCAATACTACGTCATTTGTCTTGTCTCATATTTGCAACTGTTCAGACAAATCACGCTTAGAAAGATAAGAAAGATAAGAAAGATTCCTCATCCGATACCTTTATTATTCGAACTTCAGATTTTAGTAACACCAATAATTTCTTCAAATTTTGTGTTTTTATATTCTCATTTTCAGTTATTATCAAAATTTTGTTAACTAATATGAGAATAAATTATTCAAATAATTTACACAAATAATACTTGGACGTAATTATCTCATATTGACAAGGAAGATTTTTTATTTGTGAATTTTATTACTATTTAGTTTTCTTTCATTATGAGAAATCTGTTCCTCCGAGTGGGCTTCCAGTCCTGTGGGATTCCTGATTTTATGAATGTCAAATCACTTTTACATTTCACAGAAAAATTCCCTTTAGACATGAAATACAAGAAAATTTGCTGTTTTTTATACGAAATTTGGTGCTAGCAGAGGTGATTGGATTCTAGGCGTGGACCGGAGATAACAGTTTGATAAGCGAAAGTAGTGTGCATTTTTTAAAATTATTGTATAGATTTAATTAACACTTGTTTTGAAGCAGCAGATTCAATCAATAGAAATACTAGACATATCAGTTACCAAAATTACTCTGTACAACTGATGTTGATTAATACAAATAAAATGAATACATGAATGAACTTTGTTACAGGTAAAGAAAACATTGCTGTCTTTGCTTATTTGATGTAAAAACTATTAACAAATAACTTGACGATATTATAAGCATACACTTGAAACGGTGTATGAAATTTTGATGCACGATGCAATTTCATAATGTGAGATAAAACTCAGTTATTCTGCTATCTTTCTACTGCGCAATTGTTATATTTAGCAAAATTTCACAAATGAACGATAAGAACTGTAATTGTATTTGAAATATTGGAATAAACATCATGCAGAAAAATTTTCCTAGGACACCTGAATGTTTCATAAACCATAAATATATCACTGTTTCATCTGCCTTTGGTCACAATCAAAGAGACTGCACTCTTTTCTTTTATCAACATTCAGATTTCTAATTGAATGTTGATAAAGGGACATAGATATTTTGATTCATTCCGTCCCAAAAATGATAGTCCATTCCTATAGTGATTTTGGTATCGCCCTCAACCGATACCTCAAAAGCAGATGCTCTTTAGGGTTTAGACTGGGACTCTGTGCTGTCATTTTAACTTCCATATCCTCAATCCATTTTGCTAGAATTCTCACAGTTCGATATCGAATTGATATAACTATTGAATATCAAAGTCTATATTCAACCAGGCAGGTTGTTGCCATAAAAAAAAACATGTCATGGTGTAGGCAACACTGGATTATCAAGAATATCAATTTAATACTCATTATTCATTTTTATCGGCGCTGCAATGCCGATGTATTAGTCCAAACCAAAAGTACTCGCCACCAAAACAATTCCACCACTGCACTTAAGGGATGAAGCATTATCCTGTCAAATGCAAATGTTCTAACACATTCATTTGATTGGAAGACTGAATATCATGATTCTTCACTTTATTCCTGAACAATCCACACAGGCTCCTGACGAATCTCAGCAGCGTCTGCACATTGTAAGTTGAACCTGAGTATATATACACAACAACCTTTTCATAGAGCTCCCTGGACTCATGGTTGCGCGAATCCACTGGTGAAAACTGGGAGAAAAGCACAACGCTTTTCAGCACTCTTCTATCTTTCCATTACATTATGTGGTCAGGGTGTCTGTCGGAGCTTCTTGGATTTTTTTTCCACTGTCCAATTTTCTGTTTTAAAGATGTCAGCCACAGCTGACATCTTGAAAACTGTGTGTGTCTCAAAATAGGAAGTATATGCTTTTTTCTGCAACATTGTTTATCTACACGTAGTATGCTCATCACCACATAGAAGGAAACCCATCTCGTATTTTGTTCTTTTATAGAGTGTCAAGTAATGTATGAAGTATTTCTTTACTCTCTCTCTCTCTCTCTCTCTCTCTCTCTCGTTCCCTTCTATACTTCCTACCAGCTTTCATCACAGAGTTAAAACCATGACAGTAAATGAATTATTATTTTAACAATCTAATTTCTTTTTTTTTAATTCTGGTGATTTAATTTTAATCGAACTCTTCATTTGCAAATGTACTTACCTTCAACTATGTTGTGTGCCTCCAAGACGAAAGAAGGTACCAGATTTGTTTCATTCAGGTTGATGACGCTCAAAATCTGATGTTTGGTTTCCTCAACCAGCACGTGCAACCACACGCACAGATTGGTGGCGATCATATGCATCAGTCCAAACCTGGCGAGTGTTTTATATTTGTTGATGGCCATCTGTAAAATTATATTTTATGTCAGTTTCGTTTCATCTGTTGGCAGAATAGTTTCTAAGTAATACAGTATATGCTTAAACTAGCCGAAAGATCCTGGGTTTCTTTTGCGTAATTATCGCGAATATTTCGACAGTCCATCCTTTATTAATATAAACAATGTCCTATTAAATTTTCTCTGAATAGTTACAACAAATGTTACGCTTAAAAGGAAGTTTGTTATTATCTTACGCTTATAAAAAAGGAATAAAGAAAAGCGTGAAATGAAGTGGAAGTCACTACACTAGATAGAAGAAAATCTCTCAGAGAAAGTATCTGCATTCAGATTGTGTGTGTGATAAACGAGTATTGTTCCGTTTGAGGTCACACTTAAGTTGTTTACTACCTGACTTCAAAGCGGAACTGACACTGGGTCTGAATGAGCTAGAGTATCTCTCGGAAACTACTGCACTGGTAGGATAGCAACCAATAAAAACGAGATAAAACAAACCGCTAAGGACTTTTATTTCTCAAAGGAATAGGCAGAGCGCTTTTAGCATTCATTTTTTGAAGAGAGATTGGTAGCTAGTTTTTTCCAACCTTCAACCCTTCACTGATAGTGAACTCAGACTATTAATAATAAAAGATTTTCAGGGGAGGAGAAGTGAGAGCCCTGAACTCTTAACATTCATATCACTGCCTATAATAGTATGAGTTCTACAGTCGATTTTTAAACTTAAGTTTGCAAGAGAGAAAAAATCAGGAAACGGTCGAAAAAAAGGTTTAGAAGGAGTTTCTTTCGATATTATATTTTTGCATCCTGTTAAAGACCACTAATTGTTTCCTGGCATCGTGTGATTCCTAAAATTAAACACAATGTACTAATGCTTCATGAAGAGGACACTTTTCGAGGCGTAAACATTGCATCATATTCGCATTAATAGCCTGCGGTGTGCGATCACAAATAAGGACATTTAAGCCCCTTTGAACAGGCGTACAGATGGAGCAGCGGATCAAATTCTAAGCTTTCCAGTGGTTTTAAAACCACCTAGAAAGGGTGTGCGCTGAGACAATAGCACTCTAGAAATCAGTAGCTGAGCTGTTATTTCTAGGGGGTGCTAGAAGTCAGCGGCTGTGATTGGTTATTGTGTCAACCAATCCACAACCAATCTCTGGCAGAATACGGGACATTCAGTACATCGTCAACACTGTTTCCCATTGTAACTATGGGCAAAAAAATGTATAAATTATTTAAAGAAAATTATATGTTAAAATAGTCTACATCATCGGTGTCCTAAACACGTCAGTTCACAGTTCATGTATACGCAAAACAGATGAAACTCAGAAAACTAAAACAGCAACGTTGTCATTCGTCATGAATTGCTGTTTTTAGTTTTCTGAGTTTCACCTGTTTTGCGTACGTGAAGTGTGAACTGACGTGTTTAGGACACCGATGTAGACAATTTCAATACATAATTTTCTATAAATAATTTATACTTTTTTTTGCCCATATTTACAATGGAAAACAAACGTACTGAATTGCTCGTTTTCTGCCAGAGATTTCACGGATTGTATGATAGTCGAAAGAGGTTGGAACTTGTGTATAAATAAGTAAAAAGAGTTATTCAGCCTTTCTTTGGTTCAATCCGGTAAAATAATAATTTCCCAACTTATTACTTTTCAGATTTCTGTGCGTATTATATGGCTGTATTTAAAAATCGTATCAAAAATTCAAATTGTATGCCGATGATAATCTAGATCACCACGAAGCGTAAAGCCTTTGTGCTTCTCACATAAACGAGTGCGTGAAGCATAGCTATATTGTTCATTTGACATTCATGCTTTCCATATTTAAAATTATATTAATTGATAAATTAAAGTATCTAAAGTTATTCCTACAATTAACTGCATTGGACCATTTAAGATGAGCGCTGATGCGCTATGCACTCTTAAAACTTTCACACATCGATGAAATTGCAATCATACGGTCCAATTGACGTGAATTTTGTAGTGTAGGTTGCATAAGCCACACGACAGCACACCCAACCTAAATGGACACGCGACGCCACTGGTGACGATATTTTCGAAGCATAATGTATTGACTTCTGTACTGTGTCGAATTCTGTAATCTTTTTGGTCATTCTAATGCGACCCTGTGTAATGCCTCTTATATCTGTTCGACGTTCCTCGCTATCTCCTCACTTCATTATTATTCTCTTGTACTGCAATACCGAATTTTGTTCTGCTTCATCGCAAACTGCATGAGTTTTTTTAAGTGTTTTGTTAATTTTGTCGAGCAGTGTAAGTAGGAGATAAATAATACTGAAGGTGAAGAATCAATTAAATGTACATGGGAATACGAAATAGCAAAAAGGCTACAAACTACAAAACATGCAGTATATGTGTATATGGAAAGTCAGCACACAGTACGTTCTCAGTGTGCTAGCTTGCCATGTATTTCATAAAAATACATCTTACCCAAGAATCTGTATATCTGTCAATTATCGATACTTCCGAAGAGTTTCATTGTCAAGAATCTGTCTATTGTATTTACCAATTATTACTGCTTCTGAATAGTGGTTTCAGCTTGACTACTGTTTCCATATGTTATTGTTGGAACTAATCATTCAGGATTTTAAAAAACAAAATAAAATAAAATAAAAGAACTTTCCACAATTCCGTAAGAAATACCCTATCCTTTATCACTTCCATATTATGTTATGTTATGTTATGTTATGTACTTACTAAGCAAACGTTGTACTTACTAAGTACAAAAGCAATACTTACTCGAGAATTGAGGAATATGAAATACAACTGAATAAAGGTGAATGCCATGCGACTGCTGGGAGTTATTCCGTAGAGAACATTGTAACAAAGCGAATCCACATCTAATTCGAAAAACTGTCCAAATTCAAGACCAGAGTAGATCATGCTGCCAATTCCAAAGCCTACCAGAAAAAATAATAATAATAATAATGATAATAAAGTAATACACGTCTAGACGTGCATTTTGACGTGTATTTGACGCCGCTCAATATGGAACATTATTATTTTCATTTTGTTTAAGAAAGAAAGTTCATCTAAATTCAAAATACTTCTAAGTATTGATATTAATTTATACGTATATAGATTTTAGATTATGTAATAGGAAATTTTACGTAATTTAACATCTACATACTTATAATAAATGGATGCTTTATTAACACTTAATATTATATGAATACGCTGATTCATACAATATTGTTAATATTACATGAATTAGTAATGCCATTCATTAATGTAAAATAAAGGGAAATCTGAAAACAGACGCTGAATGAAAAGCTATTTCAATAAGGAAAATAAAATTCGACGCCGGAAAAGAAACGATCTTCTCCAATTAAGTAAACCATACCCCCACCCGAAAGATATGCTACAAACAAATATTTTTTCAAAGGGGAACTACATGCATTTCTTCAAGTTGCCACATTATCAGATGTATCAGTGAAGAAAACACCCTAGGGTGGTTTATTTAGTATGGCAATAAGGTCAACATATTATACTTTTCCGAAACTAATTATACAACGGCAGAGAAGACTATTGAGGAATTCGACACAGACTGTGGTTCACCAATCCATTTTTAATAAATCTGTCCGTTGAGAACTGCATAAACATGGAAGGGGCATCATGGACTTAACATTCAAAAAAGTTATAGTCTTATTGACTGGTGCTTATTATGTGAATCAGCACAGATATCAGACTGGTCAAAATAGAGAAATTTCTGTTGATTTAATTAAACTTTAAAGATAATTGCCAATACATTTTTGAAAATCATGGAGACAACTACCGTATTTGAATAAAAACTTTAGTTTAATATAATTAAAATTTACATTCGACGTTTCGACCGTTATGTCAAGGTCATCTTCTGGAACATACGACTATACACAGAAAACAAGCTACACTACAATCAAACTGGTTTGTTAAAGACACTGACCAACCGCTACAACAATTGTTGGCCTGACCTCTGGTGAAAAAAATAAAAAATAAATAAAATAAAATAAAAAATAAAGAAAATTATACATCAACGCTAGAGTCCCATTATTAGTGTTATCTGTTGGTTGTAGAAATGCATTGGGCACAACAACAAGTATCTATATACATATATTAACATCATGTACATTCTAGCCAGTTGGTATGGAATGGTTTCTAATACTAGTTGAAGATTGGCTAGAGTCCTGACTTATGTTGGATCTTATATATTAGGTAGGCTGAATGTGTGCCATCCAGATCCTTGGAATTTTCATGCCATCTTTGTTGTTGATATTTGGGTGGTGTATCAGGATTTCGCAGGCTTCCTTAAATTTCCTTTCGTACCAGGTTTTTGTGTGGTGTAAAGAGCAGGTGCTTTTCCAGTTAATTTCGTGTAAGGTGTTGAGTGCGTGGTCTGAGAGGCCTGCTTCACCATAATAGTTATATTTAATGTGTCTAATGTGTTCTTTCTTGCGTATAGGGATTGTCCGTCCTGTTTCACCAATGTACGGTAAGTTACAGGTGCAGCGGATGCAATAGACTACAGGATGTGCTAATGGGAGGAGAGGATCCTTAGAAGAGTTGAATATTGTTTTAAGTCTAGTGGGTGGTTTAAAGGTGGCATTGAGGTTATAATGTTGCAGGATTCTGTTGATTTTTTCCGATAACCCTTTAATGTATGGGATGACTATGGTTAAAGGATAAAGGATAAAACAGAGAAACTACTCAAGTCCGTCACTTCTTGGCCACCAGACACGGTTAAAAAACTCAAACCCCACTACGCCCCCCCCCAGAATATATGGGATCCCGAAAATGTACAAACAAAATGTGCCCCTTCGACCAATCATGGAAGGAATAGACAGTCCCAATTTCCACTTAGCCAAGAAATTAGCAGCAACACTCAAGGAGTTGATAGGTCATTCCCTCTCCTACATAAAAAACACGCAACACTTTATGAACAAAATTAAAAACATAACACTCGACAAAGACGACATATTAGTCAGTTTCGATGTTTCTGCCCTTTTCAGTAATGTCCCCATCAATGGCACAATTCTCCTACTACAGAACAAATTTCCGCCGGACATTACGGCCCTCTTTGCCCAAGTACTACAGTCCGGTTACTTCGTGTAGCAAAAAACAAATTTTACCTACAAAAAGAAGGTACAGCCATGGGCTCACCACTATCCCCCCCCCCCCAATCGCTAACTTCTACATGGAAACTTTTGAGCAAAGGGCTCTCGATTCCGCCACATTAAGACCGACAGTCTGGCTTAGATACGTTGACGACGTGTTTGCGATCTGGCCGCACGGGCGACAAACGCTAAACACATTCCTTAGCCACCTGAACAAACAACATGAACGCATACAATTTACCATCGAAATCGAAAACCAAAATTCGCTCCCGTTCATAGACACACTAAGTCACACGTCTTCCTTCAGGCAGCCTATCCTTCATGGTCTACCGAAAACCGACACACACTGGCCAATACATACATGCTAATTCATACCACCACCCATCACAAAAATATGGAATCATTAACCCCCTTAAAAACAGAGCTACAACAATTTGCTCTAACCAGCAAGCCCTGAAACAAGAACTAAAAATAATCAGCGACACATTCATAAATAATGTCTATAACAAAAATACTATTAATAAAATACTCCATAAAACAACAACAAAAACGAATCTGGATTACAATAAAACCATATCCATCCCATACATTAAAGGGTTATCGGAAAAAATCAACAGAATCCTACAACATTATAACCTCAATGCCACCTTTAAACCACCCACTAAATTTAAAACAATATTCAACTCCTCTAAGGATCCTCTCCTCCCATTAGCACATCCTGTAGTCTATTGCATCCGCTGCACCTGTAACTTACCGTACATTAGTGAAACAGGACGGACAATCCCTATACGCAAGAAAGAACACATTAGACACATTAAATATAACCATTATGGTGAAGCAGGCCTCTCAGACCACGCACTCAACACCTTACACGAAATTAACTGGAAAAGCACCTGCTCTTTACACCGCACAAAAACCTGGTACAAAAGGAAATTTAAGGAAGCCTGCGAATTCTGATACACCACCCAAATATCAACAACAAAGATGGCATGAAAATTCCAAGGATCTGGATGGCACACATTCAGCCTACCTAATATATAAGATCCAGCATAAGTCAGGACTCTAGCCAATCTTCAGCTAGTATTAGAAACCATTCCATACCAACTGGCTAGAATGTACATGATGTTAATATATGTATATAGATAGATACTTGTTGTTGTGCCCAATGCATTTCTACAACCAACAGATAACACTAATAATAGGACTCTAGCGTTGATGTATAATTTTCTTTATTTTTTATTTTATTTTATTTATTTTTTTATTTTTTTCACCAGAGGTCAGGCCAACAATTGTTGTAGCGGTTGGTCAGTGTCTTTAAGAAACCAGTTTGATTGTAGTGTAGCTTGTTTTCTGTGTATAGTCGTATGTTCCAGACGATGACCTTGACATAAAGGTCGAAACGTCGAATGTAGATTTTAGTTATATTAAACTAAAGTTTTTATTCAAATACGGTAGTTGTCTCCATAATTTTCAAAAATGCATTCGGATCACCGTGTAAGCTTAAAAGAAAGGATAATCACCAATACATAAATTTTTGGAGCAGTTAAAATATCTGTCCATGTCGTTCTCTATAAAACATTCCTTCTGCATAGAAGTTTTAGATATGTGTAAATGTTTTTTTTTTGGGGGGGGGGGTCTCTTTTTCAGTTGAGTAATCCGCCATAAGCGTATTTTTGCTCATCCCATGAAACTTGGACAAAATGTAAATATCTATTTGACATTGAACTTCAAAGTATTTGTATGAAGAGCTGGAAAAAATTCTGAAAATCTGGTGCTTGAGCAACGGTGTGAAAAGCTTTGACATACATTTATTTATTACACTACTATTTATTATAATGATGTATATCATTTAACGAAACTTTTCTAACTTATATGGTATTATTTTCAGAGACCATAGATATTCTTTATACCATAAGAATGAGTGATTACAATATAAAATACGAAGTATTCCTCTAATAGGAAATATTTGTATCTACTTCTAGGCTAGCTTTTATTTCAACTTAGTTATGATATTAAAACCAGTAATTTAAATATTACAAATGTCGTATTCGCTACTACTTCAACTGCCAACAGTTAAATCGTTTTACAGCTGAGGGATACGTGCCTTTATATCAATGTTTTATGTCCCCCCTGAGCCCTAATTTCAGAGAAATTTATAGACATCCTATATGTCAGTGCATATAAGATGACTATAAATTTCTCTGAAATTTTTAATCGATCATAACCAGACCCTCTTCCGAAAGAGAGTGGCATCAAACTTGTAGAATGTCCGACAGTTGGGATTTACAGTTATATATAAACGCATTTCAACTTCTGAAATTCGAGCTCAGGAGTACAAAAGACATTGATCTAAAAGCACTTATCCCTCAGTGCTAAACGGATTTAACTGTTAACGGTTAAAGTAGTAACAAACATGACACTTCACAAGAGTCTGCGCAACTTCGTTCATCAGTTACTAATTAAAGTGGCTGCTACCCATAACGGTGTTTTTTTTTTTTTTTTTGTAAGAAGCAATGAGAGGTTCAAGGACGACAATTTATGCAATTTTTGGAGTAATTATGAAAGACGACCTTTGTATTTACTTTAGACAGGATATAATGCAAACATTATACTTAAACATTACAGTAATTCTCATATTATTCACACGTGGTTGCTTATCTAATACTAAAAGGTTCTGTTTATGATAATATTTCTTATTTCATTTCTTTGCGATAATTATCTTCGTATACAAAGAAGTCAATTAAGACTTCGTAGTGTCCTGACTGCATTTCATTCGAAGAGCTAATTTTGTGTTACTAGTAGACCTTCAGAAACAAATATTTTGTTTCTCTCTCTCTCTCTCTCTCATTATGAAGACGACTGTTGAACTATCTGAGACACATTGCCGGCCACGTTAGCCGAGTGGTTAGCGTACCCTCTCTCCAACCAATAGGTCGCGGGTTCGAATCCCGCGTGGGCATGGATGTTTGTAATTGTCTTTAGGTGAGAGATGAATTTGATCGTCCGGTATGAGACCACTTCCCCACTTATTGGAGCTTGAAATGGGTTCAAGAAGTCTCTCTAGAGCAGGGCTTCCGGACTATGTGAAAATAAATACAAAATTACAAAAAATATATATAATTGATAAAGAAATGGGGAAAATATCCTTAGCCCACCGACCGTACACAATGTACTATAGGTTTACTAATAACCTTTCGTGGGTGGGAACCATATTAAAAAAAAAAAAAAGAAAAGAAATTCGTTGATGCTGTTGATCGACCACTGCAGATAGCATTAGCAACACTCCTTTTATATTAAGGCTGCTGTAATTGTAATCGATTGTATCATGCCTAGTCCACTCAGTATGAGTTGCCAATACATATTTTCTGGAACACAGGGACTGAAGATTATCACAGTTTCCATGGAGTAAACACATCATACAGGCCAAGAACAGGCGTTATGCAAAGAAATGTGAAAATAGAATGTATAAGTCCACCCATCCCTTTTCTAATTATTGCTTCTCATGTACAGAAGGCAAGGTGAGAAAAATTTGGAATAAGCTTACACAGCGGGCTGGCCTCTTTCAAATTTTCGAAACCTCTTGTACTTAGGCACGAAGTTGAAAGAGCAACACTTAAGGAGCTTAATTACAATAACGTTCAGGATGCAGATGACATTCACTGATAAGCCATTAAGGAGACGGGAATTGGAGATATAAGATCATTTCATAGATTAATTATAATATTGTGGGAGACATGAACACTAGTCTTGTCCAAAGGTTGGAGAAGGTCAGTGTTTATTCCATTGTATCAGAAGGATGAGGAGATGGTTTACAAGAACTATAAAACTGTCTGTTTAATCTTTCATTTGGGCAAGATTTTACTAATAATTAAACTAAATGGGACAAGCTTCGAGGACTTTTTTTTAAAAAAAAAAAGGCACCAGAGATTAGATCCTCTGTCAGAAAGATCAACCAGAAGTACAGACAATTTAAACTTTATTTGGCAATGTACTTTAGAGACTACCCAAAGACAAGCTGTGTTCAACATGCAAAATTAGGAGGTGTTAATTGCTTATTCTCTTCTATATACGGAAGATCTTATCTCTCCATCTGCGCTCAACAGATGGAGAGATAAGAAGCCTCCCTCTAATTCTTGTCTTCGCGTCACTGAGTACATGAAAGCAAGTCAGCAATCCGAGATATCGTGATGGCACAGCACTCCTATGAGATGGGAGGAAATGGCTAGAATGAATTATTGACAAGGATTAATGAAATCAACAACAGCGGAGGACTTAAATTCAAATTCTAGTAAGACAGACTGCGGTTCTTGAAGAAAGTGTAATCAGATAATGACTTGCGAAATAAATACCTTAAGGTGAAAATAATTGAGGAGGTCGTCAAATTTGAACAATGAAGATCCTGTTGTTCAGAAAATGTCAGAAAATATATTAGTAAAGGCCAACAGATTGGTGAAGAGACTTGGTTAAAGTTTGGAAAAATAGATTTCACTCTGAGAATGAAACTGAGGATTCCGTATATAGCTGTTTTTTCAATGACAACTTATGAATGCAAAAATTAAAACAAATGCCTTATGGGAAAAGGCCAGTTGCTTTTGAGATGTGCTATTACAGAAGACGTTGAGAGTTTCATACCTTGAAATGCGTACAAACAGATGAGCCCTAGAGAGGATCGGTAAGAGACTCCTTAAGAGCAGTGACAGAACGTTGAAATACTTTGGGCAAACAGAAAGAAAGAAAAAAAGTAAGAAATGAAGGCAGATTTCTCACAATGGTAGTTACAGACCTATGATGGATAGATGGACAGATAAATAATGCACCAGCAGGTCTTGGGAGAGTTGAGGCTTCATGATGGGCTCATCTAAAGAGAATTCATGTGTAGAGGTTTGAAGTGGCCATCCAGTCTAATGGAATTAGTGACATATCTGCTAAAATACTGGAAATACATTTTATAAATTATCATCCATAAACTCCAACTTTTATTTTAATTAAATTAAAACACAATTTTATTGTAAAAAAGTATGCAATTTCATTACATACTTTTTAATTTGTTATTTCTTCAAGCGTCATATTGAAGTTTGATCAGCTTTTAATATCCGTCACTCGCTCTCGTTATGCTAGCTAGTTAAGACGGGAATCCCCTGCATCGCTTTCAGTTTGATTTCTGCGCATTCGACCACTTCACACTTAGGAAATAAGTAGAAATTGATTTGTCTAATTAAGAGGGAACTATAATATATAACGATGTATTCCCTTAGGGCCTGCTTGTACGTGCACTTTTTTTTTCAGCATTTTTAACTTATCAGTACAAGTATTATCTATGGTTAATAGATCAAATTTAAAAGGCAAGATTAAATCATAGAACTAAAATGGAACATCATTTTTTGCCATATTTTATGTTGCTGTTCATAATTCTATGAAATCTTTCTGTTAAACGAGGTGAGAAAAATCGGAGCACCTCGGGTTTTTTTTTTTTTTTTGAGAAGAGAAGAAAAGAAAGACTAACCTACTGCTCCCAGACGGAGGTAAAAACTTCCACAATGTGCGTCCACAACTTTCTTCTTATGACTGGTTGTGCTACCTTGTTCTAAATTCAAAGCTGTCTTGTTCGAGAACGAGCCAACTCTTTTCAAAACCGTATGAAAAAATGTCATTTTTCGAGTCTTCACCTTTTCGGGCTTTCTTCTTAATAGAAATAAGTACACATAGCCAAGGAAAGCGATGCTTCCCACGTAGAGATACAAATAGAAGATCTGGAAAGGTGAGACAAAGCATAAGAAAATCAGAGAATTATTATGATATACATCTAAACAAAAGTATAACAGAAGCACTGCCCACACACACAATAAAAATGGTTCTCAAATAAACTGTTGTTTTTGTTGCCATGAAAAAAAAAAGAATAAGGCTGCAGTTTAAAGCTGTTTTATTTATTACACATGAAACAACAAAGCATTTGCCTAATTAAGCTGTTAACCATATTTACAGTCAACGGAACTTTTTGCAAACTTTCAGTTTTCAGCCTCCATTATCATACCGACAGACTGATACACGGTGAAATCGGTCAGGTTTAAAGTCGAATTGTAGATTACAATTGACAAATTTCCTTTCAAAAATAACAGAGTACGCTTAATGACTACCAGAGCAAAGTTAGTATTTGGGGGCATTTTATACTCGTGTTGATTGCTTCACCTCAAATCTCCTGAGGTGAAGCAATCAACTACACGAGTATAAAATGCCCCCAAATACTAACTTTGCTCTGGTAAAAATTCCCCAAATACTAAATATGGGGAATTTCTGAGAGTCGAAATGACAAATAAAAGGAATTAAATTTCTCCTCTAGTAGGTGATTTCTTATGAAAGATATATTTATTAAACAATGAGAAAGTTAGGAAATTTTATAGGTCAACACCTAGTCTTACATGTTTGACTAATGCTTAGTCAAGATTTAGACGGAAAATATATCCTATTAAGTGAAATATTTAGACTACTTTAAAAAAAGGATACACTTTCGAACTCTCGCCTAACCAATAAAGAAAATAACAAAGGATCTAATACCCATAGTATTGAGAAAAATTAAAATGTTATTAGGATAAAAAAAAAAAGACTAATACTTACTCCGTAAAAAATTAATACATTCCAATGAAAAGAATAAGAAAAGTCCTAACATGCACAAAGATAAAAGTTCATTTATATTTGTTTGAAAGATCTTTTGGATTGTTATATTTAAATTTCATGAAATTTATATTATTTTGCTTATTTTGAAATTTAAGCTGCTGAAACCTACCTCATAATAAGAGACTGGGATACGATGCGAAATGACTTCGGCCAGTGGAAAACAAATTCCCATGACTACCAGCAACTTTGCATAGACAGCACTCAACATTGCTGCTATGGAATCGCTGAAATTATGTGAAATCACGATTATTGTTTTTGATTATAACAAGTGATACCACATTAGCATCATAAGTTTTTCAATTATAAATCGTACAATAACGTAACAAAAAAATTAAAAAAATAGAAATTAGTGATTAACAAATTGGAGAATTATTATGCAGAATTTAAGAAAACTTCATCAAAGAACAAGATCCAATCCAAACTAATAACGTTTTTTTTTTCACTCATTTCTATCAGCCCTTCCCTTGGAACATTCAAATTGCTGTATCCAAATTGAAGAATGCATCCGTAAATTTATCCGTATATCTGTATTGTAGACTCATTCGTTGTAGAAGAAAAGATTGACGGGTTGTCTGATTTTGTAAATAAATTTCATTGCCCGGTGTATGGCACTACCATGCTTATTGGAGACAAGAACGTTCCGTGTCACACTCGAAAAGTTCTGTTTGATACCTAGGAGAATCGGATTAGTTAATCCGTACTAAATGTGCTGTCGGTTTACAATGTTTCAATGTCTCTCATAGATGGTCTGATTCTGCCTTATGTGTGGAGTCTTCGTCTTTCAGTCAGTATCGACGATGCCCTTTGGTTAGAAAGGGCTTGGATTCGTGTCATCTAGGTCGCAAAGCCTTATATATAAGGGGACTTTTCAATTGAAGGTGAGTTAGACAGTCTCGTGCGGAGGAGAAGGAAAGGACTGATAAACTCCAAGAAAATTGGGTTTATCAGCCTGAAAACATGCAAACTGGACAGAAGAACACAAACACATGCAATCAGAAATAACATCTGCTTTACGAGTATATTGTTTCTGCCAGTGCTTCTAGGGGCACTGATGTGCTGAACTATCCACCATTCCTTCACATTCTTTCAGACGTGTCGAAACTCAAGCACTACTGGTCAACATCCATTCTCAGTCCAACTGCACGCCACCGAACATGTTTCTCCTCCACGTCTTTCATTCCATCTGACTATTCTCTTGAACACCTTGCCTCAAGAAGTGCTTCTCTCCAGAAGCAAATTCCAGTTATTCAAAAAAAAAAAATAAATAAATAATAATAATAAGCAAAGTGATAATATAATTATAGGCTCTTCAATGTCGAATTAACGGATTTATTGTCGGTTTGTGTGTGTGTGTGTGTGTGTGTGTGTGTGTGTGTGTGTGTGTGTGTGTGTGTGTGTGTGTGTGTCGAATTTTAAAAAAAAAAGAGACTTTTTTTTAATATCATGTTAAATGACGAAAAACGACTTTCACAAAAATGAAAATTACTTTTGGAAAAACTTTTTCGGTTAGTAACACTCGTGTTTTTCGAATACACCCTATGAACACATTATCTATTATAAAGGGAACATAATAGAGAACATAATATAACACCATAATCATCACAATACATGAATCTGTAAGGGAGAAATAATCACTGTAATGTAAGAGAAAAAAAAAGCCCTTAAATCTTTAGGGGATTTTTTTCGCTAAAAAATAAATTGTTATTTACATAAGACTGCTTTATTGCTCTTTGAATATAGTTTAAGATGAATTTTCTAGTCCAAGTATCCATATCCTTATCCGTTTTAAAAGACTGAACATTGGCCAACTCTTATTCTAAAATAGTGTGCACTGCTACTGAACAAATATCGGACATAATAATTAATAATGAAAGAAAATACCAAGATGTAGTGACTTTTAAGGCAGAACCTAAAATCACCAACCGCCTCTTATTACAAGACTTATGCAACTATTCCAAGTTGAATATTAATACTTAATACACCTTATTACATTTCAGATATTTTTAATAATGTCTATATTTACAATAAACAACTTGAGAGAAACGTACGATTAACCTTTTTTTTTTATATAATTCGGTAAACATGCAAAATATATTGAACGCATTTTACTTCAATCTGTGCTGCTTGAAGACTTTTTTTTCCTAAAAAAAAACTGAAATTAAAAAATTGGTAACAACATTTATTTATCTCAAGTGAAGATAAATTATTGTTTGTAATTATTGTCATTTTACATTTCATTAAAGAAATGAAGATTTAGAATGAATACATTGGATTGTAGACACTGGATGGCTATTTAAAATTATGAAAATAACTTTAAATAGAAACAGCTTTATAGAATGATTTGTATTCAAGACAATTAGAATAGCATTGTTTACTATTTGCGAACTTGTTATGGTGATGCTTGAGCGATACCGGAATTTGGCACAGAGGAAAGGCCTGAAATTCTTTAAATTTCATTGTTTAATTTTTTTTTCTATAATATACATATATGAAAGAAAGAAAGACAATTGAAATTTGGATTTCATATCAAAAAGTAAGAAAGTGTAGGATCTACTTACTTTTCCGAAAGTTCCATTTTATAGAACCCATCCTTCCTACCAAAGGTTGGTGTGGGTGGGGTACTGTTGCACGACCCAACGAACGAACTTGTGCGATAAATCTGAGCTTGAGGAATGTCAATCTGTAGACAAGGGCGTCGATGATGTTGATGGCGTGGACTGTTGTTGAAATTGCTGTTCGTTCCAATCCCTGAATCTTCACTACCACGGGCTGGTAAACAATTGCCGCTTCCAGTTTCTGATGTAGAATGATAAAAAAATAAATTCTGTAGGAATGAATAAATAATTCATTTACAACTAATAACTTTGTTTTAACGAGACCATAAATTTTTTGATAAAGATCATACAAATAGCCAACTAGTTTCGCTAGCTTCTGACTAGCTTTCTCAAGGATGTAACTGTGCTAATACAAATGCAAAAAATTAAATGAATACAGAAACGTTAGGAACTGCCAAGCAGCTCCATTTGATATTTCATGTGGTGTAGCGTGCACGCGTTCGGATGCTTCAGTCAGTATCAAGTACATGACTACGCGTCACATGGTTATTCGCTAATTGTAGTTCTGTTGAGCTGAGAGAAGAGATGAGGTTTTTCCATATATCTTTAAGGATAATACCCTGATTTCTATTTAAATTATTGCCTGTGCGTAGTACTACTACTGCTTCTTTGAAAGTTCGGTGTCTATAGTCATCTTCGATGTAAGGCATAGAGCTGTTTTTCCAGTCTATAACGTGGTTGGAAGTTGAAAAATGATGAGCTAAACCTAATGTAATGATTCTGTTGTGATTGACATCCCCCCCCCGTGTTCTTTCTGTCTTATTTCAAGACTTCTAGAAGTCTGTCCAATATAAGAAAGGCCACACGTGCATGGAATTTCATACACTCCTGGATATTTAAAAAATGGGACCTTATCTTTAGGTGATCTTAAGATTTGTCTGATCGTGGTAGTTGAAAAATGATGAGCTAAACCTAATGTAATGATTCTGTTGTGATTGACATCCCCCCCCGTGTTCTTTCTGTCTTATTTCAAGACTTCTAGAAGTCTGTCCAATATAAGAAAGGCCACACGTGCATGGAATTTCATACACTCCTGGATATTTAAAAAATGGGACCTTATCTTTAGGTGATCTTAAGATTTGTCTGATCGTGGTAGTTGGTTTTGAAACCACTCTGATGTTATGATCCTTTAACATTCTAGCTAATTTCTTGGACACTGTACTCACATATGGTATGACTGCTGTGGACACGTGTTGGGGCACCGTTTCACGTTGTTGAAGGTTATTTTTAAACAGGAATTTCTTTAAAAATGTTTGTAGGATAACCATTAAGACATAGAGTATTTGCCATTTGAGCCAGTTCTAACTGTACATCTTCTTCTTTTGAAATAAACTTTTGGGTTCTGTTGCGTAGCATGTGTATTATACCCTGTTTCTGTGACTTATGATGGTTTGATAAATAATGTAGATATCTTCCTGTATCTGTGGGTTTCTTGTAGATAGAAAGTTAGAAATTGTTGTAGTGTCTCTTAACCAGTATGTCCAGAAAGGGAAGTTCTTTGTTCTTTTCGAGTTCCATAGTAAATTTGTTCTTATTGTGTAGTGAGTTGATTTTATTAAGAAACACCAGGAGGTTTTCCATATTATCTTTCCAAAGGATGAAGATGTCATCCACGTATCTCCACCAAATCGAAGGTTTGGGAGAAATGTTAGAGAAAATATCATTTTCAATTTTTTCCTTAAACAGGTCCGCACATGGTGGTGATAAGGGGCTGCCCATGGCTAGTCCTTCTAATTGTTGGTATACTATGTCATTAACTTTGAAGAAATTGGATTTGAGACAATGATGAAACAAATGGGTAATGTCTTGAGGGAAGAGATCTTTGTAACTGTGCTAATACATTTGTATTAGCACAGTTACAGCCTTGAGAAAGCTAGTCAGAAGCTAGCGAAACTAGTTGGCTATTTGTATGATCTTTATTAAAAAACTTATGGTCTCATTAAAATAAAGTTATTAGTTGTAATATATTTAGACCAAATATGAACAAGTTAAATAATGCATTTTTTTAAAAGAGTTGTCAAAACAGGAATTGGTATACAGATAAGTGCTGGTTTGGTCTGTATAGAAATTAACCCCGAAGCAGCTGAGACAATGCCTGTCAGCTGTGTGTGTCTACAAGCTGGTTTGTCTATTTTGTTTCTTCTCGAATACCGCGGAAAAAAACCGTGTTTTCCAAAAATATAAACATAATAGATACACGTAACTTAATAAGTAAGTACACCGCGCGCGCATGTGTACTCTCTCTCTCTCTCTCTCTCTCTCTCTCTCTCTCTCTCTCTCTCTCTCTCTCTCTCTTTCTCTTCTAATTTCTTGATATCTTTAAACACACACACACACACACACACACACACACACACACACACACACACACACACACACACACACACACACACACACACACACACACATATATGTATGTGTGTGTGTGTGTTAAATTTTGCGACCTCAAATGTGCGAGGTACACCCCCACACACGTATGTGTGTGGGCGTACCTCGCACATTGGAGGTCGCAAAACCTATAGCACAACGGTACAATGTATGAGCAGATTAAGGAGAAAGAAGGAAATCTATTAACAAGTTTCTTGAAAAGCTGTGGAGGTGGGGTTGTACTTATTGGGGAAAACAATATTGGGCAAAATCTGTTCCAAGGAGCAGGTAGTTGGAATGAAGAAAGAAAATAAGAAATTGTTCGGCATATTTATTTTTGGTAACGAACTGTGTATGGATTGACCAGAAGAGTGTTTTTGTTTTCTTATATGATTAATGGTCATTTCAGTAAAGCAATGCCAATGGAAATAAAAAAAAAAGCATAATGTCGAAGTAGAATGCCTACGGATAATAACTAGAGAAAGAGTGTGAGAGGGAACTTCTATTAGACTGATTGTTCTCTTACAGAAGAGGACAATCTAATTGCATACATATACAATCACGAATACTTAGAATGGTTTTGGGCGCACCATTTTGAGGTCGGTTGGATTTGGTATTTATAAAGTGTTAGGAGTTGAGCAGGAGCATAGTGTTTTCAATAAAAAAAATAACTGTGTTGGCGAAAGTGAGACGTGAAAATCAATCAGGCAATCATGAAGAGAAAACTAATTTTGACTGGAGATTGAAACATTAATCAAAATGAGTGAAGTAAGATATTTCTTCCAAGTAATAAGAAAAGATTGTGTTTTGATAGCATTGAAATTATCTAAAATAATTTTACCTCACTAAAGAATGGCGAGGAGATTTTATGGAAGTTCATGAGCTTTTTGAATGAATAAGAGGAACAGGATTTGAAGATCGCTAGACAGATAGATAGATTTTTTTTGATAGATAGATAGACAGTGAGGCAGAGAGCGAGTCATTGATTTATATGATGAAAATCGTGAGTGAGAATACAGAACCCTGGAAAACTAGGATTGACAGATAAACCTGACGAGAGGAAGCATTCACCATGGCAAGCAATGAACAATCAAAGAAGAAACTGGCAATCCAGCCCCAAAGGGCAGGAGCGCGAGCATAAAACCCAATCAAATGTCTTGGAAATATCAAACCGATTACACGGGCTTCTCCAAATCTTTCCATAACCCATGTTCAAATGTGTGTAAGGTTAGCAAGGAGAGGTCTACTTTAGGAGAATGATAACATATTGGCGATCATTATTTAACTGTTAGGTCTGCAGGTAGTGAGGCAGCAGGTGGTTAATGTCTTTCTCTATTACTTTTGAGAATACTGAGGCAAGAGCAACGAAGGGATGATAGTCTAACGGATGAACTTTTATCTTCCTTTTTTTTAAGAGCAGGCCGAATAAAGGCTGGCTTCGACGTGTCTCTTGGATAAATGGGAGATGAAAATGACAGCTCATATAAGCAATAAAGAATGTATGTTAATTCTGGAACACAAAAGTGTAGCACACCTGGAAGGATAATATCTGGAAAGGAGACATTAGTATCAAGGCTATCAAGTAATTTTTGGATCGGACGAATGACCAAAGGAGGAATGCTGGGTAGTAGATTTGCCTTTGTCGATTAAACAAGAGTTTGAGGAAAAACTAATACCAACAGGCTAATGTCCTTATCTTTAAGCGATGTTGGCACTGTTACATTAGGAAAGAGAGAGAGAGAGAAACTTGGTAGGGTAGAAGACTTTATTCAGAAGTCTGGCAAGGAATCAGAAGACTTCACTGTCATTTGAGTAGGAGGCAAACTTAATGTATTTTGTCCTTAGAAAATCTGATTTAGATTCCTTGATGATTTTTACAATGGTTACAGGATATAATGCAACTAAGTGAGAAGATGGAGTTTTTAAATTGAGCCATGGAAAGTCTGCTGAATTTTTGTCTTGGACTGCATTGGCTTGTTTGAAAACCAGGGCCTGGATAGAGCCGGGGATTCTGAGTGGAATATAGGCACCCATTCCAGCAAGAATAATTTCAGTTATTTGATCAGAGCACGTAGTGTTTGGATGAGGAGAGCAGAAACAATAATTAGACCTTTGAAAAGAGGCATAGAAATCACAAAGGTCATCCCAATTGGCATCATTGTAGTACTATAGGATATAAGGCTAAGACTGACTGAGAAGACGATCTGTGGAAAAAGAAACACGGACAAGGTTATGGTCAGAGTTGCCAAGAAGAGAGCTAACTTCAGAAAGTGTATTTTCAGAAAGAGCTGGTTAAAAAAGGGCATCCAGCTTGTTGTGAGGATGATACGGATTATTTGGTATCCTGATAGGCAAACGATTTGTAGTAAATCATTACTAAGAGCAAACGTTTCTGTTTCTTTTGAAGGAATATTATCACACTGGTTGGGTAATTTGACTGTATATTTCATTGATAAACAGAATTAGTGAAGAATAAATGAAGGCAACAAAAAGAAGCAAAGAAATCTTGAGCAACCAGACCATATAAATGGGAATCTAAGTCTGATAACCTTATGAAACATCAGATCCGATAAAGGCATGATCAAATTAGGGCAGCATGCATGATATAATGTGGAAAGTTGAGGTGAACTGTTGTCATAGAGAGGATGCCATTTGAGGTCAGCGATAAATAACTGATCGGATTTGCATTGGATACAGTCACTGATGTTAATATTGAGACTGTGGTATGCTGATAAACTTGAAGTCAAAGTATATCGTTTTAACATTGAATTTTGTTGTTTTATTGGTAGGGATTTTTTTTATTTACTTATTTTATGTTTTTTTTTGAAATTTTGTTGCATTTTTGATATTTTTTAAATGTTAATTGTTAGTTTTTGTGGAAGATTTTGTTTAATAGCAATAACTGCAGTCTGTTATGCTAATTATAACAGGAATATAATAATAAATTATTATTTATACATAATATTAAATAAAAATTATTTTATCATTCTTATAATATAAGATTGATTGAATATCATTATAGACGTAAAACTTTAAGATCATAGGAGGTTTTATGAATTTAATTATATAAATATTTAAAGAAAAACATACTTGTAACGGTGGACGGCTGTCCATATATAAATAAAACTCAATATACTGTATACTTTCAATATATTGACAGCTTAATAAATTTACAAACGAATTATTATAAATAGTACTAACATCGTCCACTAGATGGCGACGCTAGTCATATCGAACCGAATGGCGGCGAATAACCACTTCACAGTCCTATAGTATCGTTAAGAAATAAGGTTACGGAGTTTAACGCAGACTCAGTAAAGATGCCTTTCCTTTCGATCAATTCGTCGGGAAACGGAAATGTCCTACTCGATTCCCATAAAACTTCCCTTACCTTGGGAATTTCAACTGACACTGTTGTTACAGCAAATAGTGTCTGTCGATAGATTTCGATAGGGAAATCTTTGTGTTTGTTTTGTTTTAAGTGATCAGTAGTTTAATTTTTTTTTTTTTTCAGGATGACACTACTGAATTTTAGTCCCTCTATGATATTCTTACAAAAGGTTGTAGACCTGACTACATCAGTATCTTGGGTGATTAAGAATTGGATAATCCAGAAACGCTTCATTAGGTGAAGCATGGAACTTTTTTAAGCCACTTCAGAACTCCAATAAGTAAGGTGTTGTTCTCCGGCCTTTACGAGCGATGAAAATCACCTCCCACCAATCTTGTGCACACCCTTTTTTTGGATATAAAATCACAAACACAAGAAAATAAAAACAGTAATAAGTAACACCATATAATTATTTATTTATTTATGGAAGTACTGTATTAAGAAAGCAAGGTCTGAGATGAATAAAACTACTAATGTGTATTCAAACGTAGTACTAATGATATCATTTCTTAGAAATTAATCACAACTTTATACAAAAAAAAAAAAAAAAATTTGAAATCACCATATCATATTTGCTACAGTACATAAAAAGGAACTTTTATGTTGCTTTATGGTGCATAGTATTTTAAGTGCTCTGTAGTGGTCATATCACTATTGAAATTTTAATGCAGGCACATTATTTGTTCAGTCTTTGAACCAAAAGAGTCTACATCTACTTCCCCCCACCCCCACCCCTTCACACACACACATTTATTAAATGGGAAATATTTGGTGAATATTCTTCCTATAACAATAAATGTTACTACTGATAAACGTTTGGATAATACAATATTATGTCAATCATCCATTTAATTATTCTAGTGTTATCATTCAGGTGTCAAAGTATACATATTAAAATGGTTGTTAGTGTGCTCGTTTTACTGCTATATAATTGATTATCTTAAGTTAACTCATTTCATTATTTACAGGAAATAATCTTTATTAAAGGACTTGTGTCATTCTGATGCATTATTCATGGACAACTAGTGAATAATGCAATAGAAGAATCCAAAAACACAACCATCATTCAGTATCTCTGGCAACCAGCCAAAGGCGCAGAAAATTGGGACAGATGGTTGAAAGAATAGGAAAAGCCATGAGATGTGCCAAGCAAACCACAATCAACACTTGCTGAGTGATAAAATAAGAATTAAGTGTCAAGTGAAAGAAAGAAATAAAGAAGAAAAAAGGAATGGGGAATACAAACTAAAAAGCTGTAAAAATATAATTTCCTGATAATTGAGAATTATGGAGATCAGAAATAGAATGAATCAAATGTTTCAGCTGTGGTGATAACGACTGATAATACAGATATTTCTTCTCTCTCTCAGATACTGCTGACGATTTATTTGCTTACCTCATTAGTTCAATTTGATATGATGGTTTTTCCATGAGACACGTAATTTAATACTTATAATATCTTAAAATTTAATTTAATAACTTAATAGGATGCCAAGTTTAATCATTATATATTTAAATCAAGAAACGTTTTTGTTATAACAGTGATCTTAGTGGTGTATGGTTGTAGTCTGCTGGTAATTCAGATAAGATGATCGATAATTTATTCAACATGCTGCATTCGTAAAATTATCCAGTGATGTTATTTATGCACATTTTACTACACCAAACTATGCAAAGTGCCGGATACTTACGTTTTCTTCAAAATCTTGTATAATTTGAAATGTTTCATATAATAAGCGTACTTTAATTTTATCAGCTTTAAATCTGCAGTAATTTTGAATTATTGTAAATATGTAAACAGTAAACACTAAAATAATAAATATTATTAAATATTTCCGAACACCATACAATTTTAGTGTTAGACGATTTTCGCTACTCGATGTGAGACATACGCTGGCAGCGTGATATGTGTTGTGTCTGTCTATATATATATATATAGAAAGTTTTTTACCTTGGGTATAATATATGTTAAAGATACCAAGTTATTTTAAATATAAACCTGGTTTTTCACTCCATTTCCCAAGTAAGGAAACAGACAAGTCAGTCAAGTTTGCGCCTGCAAGTGTTGCAAGTCTAGCTGACCCTGCACATAGTGCAAGTCCAAGGCAACTCGTGGTAAAGGTAGAATAAGCTCTGATCACTATTCTTAATATTTACCCTTACTGCAAAGCACATCTCCTGGAGGAGATGTATCTTCTTCTTCTTCTTCTTCTTCTCTTCCGTCTAAGACGGGTTGAGTCTTCTCTTGAGTAGGATCTTCCAGTCTTCTCTATTCCTTGCTGTTCGAAAAAGTTCCTTATATGTTCTGCATCCCGAGATGTTCTTTATTAATTTCAGCCAGATAATTCTTGGTCTTCCAGGTCTTCTTTTTTCAGTTGGAAAAGTATTGATTAGGACATTAGGAAGTCTGTCTGCATTAAAGGCAAGGGGCTACTACCCAGACCGGTTTCGACCTTATGAATAAGTAAAGCCGTCTCTAAAAAATTCGGATGATCCCTAGGCCACTCAATTGTGGGCGAAAGACCGTCCATCTCAGTGATGGCCATCCACCCACCACTACCACCACCACAGAGCAGAACCTCTCATATTCCGAAGAAAAGCATTCACAGACAAAGCCCCTCACCGGGCCGTGCCGGAAAACACTTTCCCCGGAGACTCAAATTGCTCCCTTAAGGCAAAAACCTTAAGAGAGCGAACTCATAATAGCCCCCCACTCAGCGTTGGCTCTACCCAGTGACAGGCTCACCCCACCACCAGCCAGAGCAGCGGCGGCCCTACTCAGAGGCAAAAATCTATCCCCAAGCAGAGCCTCTCAAAGCCAGCCCCCACCAGTTCCGACCCCTATCGAGGTGTATTCAAGTAACGACCTCTCTAAAAATTAGGACGATCCCTAGACCACTCCATAGTGGCCGAAAGACCGTCCAACTCAGCGTTGTTCCACTCAGTGACAGACTCACTCCGTCACCGAGAAGAACTTCTCAGCGTTGGCTCTACCAAGTGGCAGCCTCAACCCACCACCAGCCAGAGCCATAATCTCAGCGGTGGCCCTACTCAGAGACAGGCAAAAACCTATCCCCAAGCAGAGCATCTCAAGGCCATCCCCCCCACCAGTTCTGACCCCTATCGAGGTCTCATCAGTTGGAGCCAGGCTAAGAAATACTAAGCTTTAAGTAATACAGAGCTTATAAATATTTTACCAACACAAGTTACCATAAGGTGCTTTGACCTTATTAAATAAAAATCTCAGGATGAGAGATAGATGTAGAAAGTTTTTTTACCTTGGGTATAATATATGTTAAAGATACCAAGTTATTTTATGTTTTTTTATCCATTTCCCAAGTAAGCAAACAGACAAGTCAGTCAAGTTTGCTCCTGCAAAGGGTAAATATTAAGAATAGTGATCATAGCTTATTCTACCTTTACCACAAGTTGCCTTGGACTTGCACTATGTGCAGGGTCAGCTAGACTTGCAACACTTGCGGGCGCAAACTTGACATATATATATATATATATATATATATATATATATATATATATATATATATATATATATATATATATATATATATATATATATATATATAATATATATATATATATATATATATATATATATATATATATATAATATATATATATATATATATATATATATAATATATATATATATATATATATATATATATATATATACACAACTCACGCTCGCGCATTCTTTTTTTTAAAAAATTAAGGTGTGGTTTATTAAATTCGACTCGTTTTGTTATATGTGATTTTTTTTTTTTTTTTTTAATGCAATACAGATAGTACTACTGAAACCATGATGGAAACCAAAAGTGGAATAACAAATTTGTGTAAGAACTCCAAATATTACATTTCAATGAAATCTGTTTAGTGGACAGAGCGGATCTTATAGCTTCTTAATTACAAAATTTACTGCCAAATCATAATCGCAAGCTCTTTCGCCGGTGTCTCGAGATCTATGACGAATTAACGATATTCAAAGAACTTTACGAAATAATGATATTTTTTGTTTTTCTTAAAAAGGGACGAGCGTATGTCTCAAGTTATAATACGTTTAAGACACGGTAGACTTGGGCAATTTTTTTGGCTTATGTAATCCAGACCTATAATTCGTTTTGCCTAATTGAACCACTACAAATGGTCCAACAGTAGCCAAATTGAAGCAGTTTGACAAATATTCCCAAATTACTGCATTTCATTAAAATCCATAGCCAGCGCAGAAATATTCATATCAGTTTAGCTCGTTTTTCCAGACAGTAAAAATTATCTGATTGAAACCTAAATTAAAATATTTGGATAAATTTTTGCATATAATTCAATTTCTTAAGCCTGTGTAGTTCAGTGGATGTGGCGTTTGCATACCACGGCGCTTGGCCGCACAAAGGACGACTTGGTTTCGAGTCTAGTCGGCGACCAGAGGAAATTTTTCTAAGCCTTTTTTCGACCGGTTCCCGAGTTAGTCGATCTCTGGCACGGGCAAGCGGGTTTTTCCTCCCGGAAACTCGAGTTTTTCGTCCTGTAAACTCAAGAAAATCGACCGTAGAACCCACATTATTTCAGACATTAAATAAATTGTGTTAGGGTTAGGGACCACGAGGTGGGACTACATTTTTAGCCGTCTCTCTTCACTGCGTACCGCTTAATTAGTGATAGCCTTGGGCCATCTATTTCTGATTGGTACCAGTGGAGACTGAACTGCCCACTCAGTCTCCAAAAGTTAGATAGGGCTAAATGGCCTCGACTACTCCCCGTATACGGGAATAAAAAGGCGTTAGCTGATTTTTTTTTTAAATTCAATTTCTAAATATTATTAAATTTCATCCTGCCAGAGCGGAGTCATTTTAATATATAATCTCGACATATTTTGAACCCGTTTTGTACTGGTAAAATGCTATGAATGAAATAAAAATTGGAATAAAGCGAAAAACTTTGTGAGGATTCCAAAAATCAAATTGCAATAAAAATGGAGAGATCTGTAATGAAATCAAAGAGTGAACTGTACAGATATGCGTATCACGGTGTGGAGCATATTTATTGCGATTCTTTTTCCAAAGCATCAATTGATATATTTGATCTTGGATAATGTCGGATTGGGGAATCCATCAGTTGCATACTGACACTAGAGGGATCGCTGAGTTCGCCTAAAATCGACAGATGGGCTTACTTTGGGGAAAAAATCATTTTTCCATATGCTTTCAAAAGGTTCTACTCAACACACTCCATAACGTGCCTGGCAATGTCATCGCTATCATTCGGTTCGACTTCAATGAGCGATGATGCGCCTCCACATACTGTCACTTCCTGATTCGGGTGCATTTTAATTGCGATAGGATAATCAATCGCTTTATTAGTATTGTTTCCCTACCACCTGGCTATGTCGTTTGCCATATTGGAATGTCCGTGACCAAGCAAGCGCCATCTCTCCTAGTTTTATTTAATTTTTTTTCTCCATAAATGCCTTACGGATGGCAATATTTGCACGAAGTAGTTGTCATTTTTTGGTGGATATACTCCCCTTAATTACCATATCTTACGATTATTTATTCATTGACTTGTTTGTTTCTGCGTTTTCAAGCTTTCATTCTAGCCAGAAAATCGACGCTTGCACATTGTTTAACTTCAAACATTAAGCGATTCGCATTGTGCCATTAAAGTATGTACATACCAAGTAAATAAAATAAAATAGTTTTATTGATCACCCCAATTAATAAATGTTTATTGCAGAAACAGTCTCTCATGATAAATGAACCGTAAGACTTCGAACTGGCATTTTTCCAAATTTTCTTGATTAAAAGTTGAACGCAAACTCAGTATCAGTTTATCTAATTACTGTCAGAAAGCGTCTTTCTTTGACGTACTGCGCGCTGTCGTGATTTCAATGATGGCTGTATAAAAATTCCTTTCTTTCCATTAAGAACTGAACATGATTCTTTCTTTGCGTTAGTGAAAACTTTATATCGACTTAGAACTATATTCACAGAGTTTTAGATTCATAGGCTACGGAGCTTCCACAGTGTTTTTGTATTTAACCACGAAGAACAGCTACTCGCCTTGATACTGTACACTGTGAATGGTTGCTTTTGATGAAGCTGTATTCCCTACTCGAAACTGATAGAACCGAAAGTGGTACATAAAAGTCCACCAAGAATGAAACTCTTTTCGTTTTATGCAAATCAATCAAAACTGGTTTCGGTACATTGAAATCGAGGCAAAAGATTTTAATCCAGTCACTGCTAATATTATTTCTTGAAATGCTTTAAGTTTTTTTTTTTTTTTAATTTTCAAGTCACGTTTAATAAATCTAGTTATATGTACGAATGCTTACTTCTCGGAGTAAACAAATCAGGAATTTAGCTTTCGTAAGCACTACTACAAAACAAGGAAAAAAGGTAAACAGGTGGTTAAGTTATTCAACCAGCAAGCTTGAGGCAGTTTAAGTTCTAAAATAGTTAATCATACTTGTCCATCATTTGGCATTCTTCTTCCACCGCATTCACTACGTATTTAAATTTACATTTAGTCAATAAGCAATCGCTCGCAGAACAGTTGATAAAAATAACCAGGAAAATATCTGAAATCTCTAGTACGGCAAAAAGTAACTCGAGAAAGAAATATATGACATAGAAAATACATGAAAATGAAATAGTTCAGTAAATATTGAAATTATCTGTGAAATAAGTTTACTTTAAACTTCAAAAATAAGGCAAATGATTCTTATTCAGACAAAGCTTCATTAAGCGGACATTGAAACTTTTTTTTATATATGATGAAGATTTTAAGATTTTAAGTAATAATTTAATCTTAAAATAATCAAGAAAACGTTTGTAAAAACCATATTTTGAATTCTTATGTCCAAAAAATTAATATGCACTTTGGGAGCTTACAAAATCTTTCTAATAAAAAAAATAATAAAATATTCTTAAATTTTGATTGTTAAAACCTATAAACTTATAAATTTAAAAAATAAAATTAATATCTATCTTTGAGAAAAGAAACCAATGCCTTTGTAAGAATCGTTCGAATTGTTCCGCCCTCCCTTTCTCTCAATTTTTCCCTTAATAAATCTTTTTGAAGACTCACAATATGGCTCATATATGTGTGCGTGTTGTGTGTGTGATATTTTGATTTTTTTCTCTACATTATTTATTTATTTATTACTTCCATTTTGGTATCTATCATCTGTAGAAGCGCATCACGTACCAAAGAGCATTTAAGATATATTCTTTTGGACCTGTGAGATCTTCAGTGCTTTTTCCTTACATCCACTTCTCGAAAGTGTCAATCCTTTTGTTATCCTTGTTTGTTTCTTCTATGTTTCTGCTCCACAGGGAAAAGTTGACCACATAAAGCATTTAATCATTATTAATCTAGTTTCATTTTCGTTATTTACCTTGACTTCTATTATTAATTCTGTTAAAAAGGTTGATTTCATAGTTTCTGTTCTCCTAATCTCAGTTACATTTTCCATCCTCTAAATATCCTAAATAAGCGTAACATTCGATTTATCATATAGCTTAAGTCTCCACTTTGATTTTTAACTTTGGGATTATATTTATCTCTACTTGGTTGCTATGATTACTTTTTTTTTCTGAATTTAATGTAAGGCCATGGTTTTTACTAAGCATTTTTCTAAATTTCCATGTTTCTTTCTAGTATCATTCTGATATTGAAGATATCCTCTCTTGTTCCTCTAATTTTCATAAATCCACTGTGGAGTCATTTATTTCATTTGCTGCCTTCGATTTTTATTCTTTTCAGTAATAGTCCTGTATACCATTACGGAAATAACATTTGCATCCATAGTGCTAGAGGAATTTTTTTTAACTCTTCCTTTGAACGGTTCCCATGTTAGTTGACCTATGGCCATGGGCAAGTGTTTTTTTTTTTTTTTTTTGAGAAACTTCGGTTTTCCGTCCTGTTTACTCTAGCAAATCGACCACAGAACACACAATATTTTAGACGATAATATATTTTCTAAGGTTTGATGCCACGAGATGGTGATACTTGTCTGCCATACTCTCTTCATCGGATATCCTTTAAAATTAGTAATAGCCTTGAACCAGCTATCTCTGATTGGCTAAAGGTGGAGATTGACTGCTCCTTAGTTTCCAAAAGTTTGATAGGGCTAAAATGGCCACGCCTACCCCCCTATAGAGAAAAAAAGGCATTAGTGGATATATTTTTAATAACAAATAACAAAGTTCTTGCTTAATTTTCTCAGCATTAGAAAATCATATCGATTTGAATTCACTAATGATTTTTAGTCATTGGTAAAATCGAGAGTCACATAAAAATAGTTTAACAAAAGAAGAAATTCATACTATTTCATATTCGGATATCGCGTTAAGCAGCAAAGTACGTGTGAAGTTTGCAGAAAATCAAGATGTACCACGAGTAGCAAAAGAGTTGTTTGTTCGTAGATAAAACGAAAAGCACATAAACAATTATATCATCTCAAATGGGCCCCATTTTGATATAGAAGGAAGAATCATAATATATTTTATGTAAATCTCATCTACAAAAGGCCGTTAGATTGTAATGCATGTATTAGAATCGTAGGTGGACCAAGGGTTAGATAATCCTGTAAGCCTGCTCTGAAGACCAAACATAAAACTTTTTCAAGCCATTTGATGCCTCCAATAAACACGGCTGTGGTCTTCACAACAGCTGTGAAATTCATATCACCTAAAGGCAAACATCCATGTCTAGCGGGATCACAGCCTAGAGTTGGAGTACGCTGAACACTCTGCCAACCAGACTGGCATTCCGCATAGAGCAAAATCATATTATATGTAAAATAATTTTTAATTACTAAAAGTCTATATTAGAAATATATATAGACTATTCTTACAAAACAGACACTGGTCATAGAATATAATAGTTGTATCACATCCTTCTAGCCAGTGTCTTGTTTTATACGGTAAAAACCCGACTTTTACAGGACGAAAAAATCCTTCCACTGCCGTATGAGATTGCTCGCTGTCAGTTGAAAAGACCCTACGGATATATCTGGTATTCTCAGGTTCGATCAGGAATTTTACGTTACAATTCAGTTTAATAAACTAGACACTGAATTGTTTAAAATCTTATTTAATCTCATTTAATTTTATTTGAATAATCTTGGAAAAATTAAAGGTAGTAGTAATATACGTGACGTGTTACCTACTAAGATTACTGCGACAATTGACAATGGCCTAAAGAATATACGCACGACGCAGGAGTACTATTAAGTAAAGAACAAATACAAATGATTTGGTCACCATTAGTCGTCTGAAGAAAGTAAAAGCGTGATGTCAGCTAATGGAGGCATTGTTTCTGTTTCTTATCACATCTAAAACACTTTTTTTCCGGTATAATAACGAGACTATGCAATCACTGTAGCCGAACAAAACGTTTATTAGGCTCTTTAATGAATTTAATGAGTCAAATACACATCACTTGCTAAATCGTAGAGGGGGGGGAGAGTCCACTTACCTTCTTTTATTGGCTGTTACACATTATAATGGTCTGTTTTATGTTCACTTCCGGAGATGGCGAGACAAGCTTTGACACAATAAAATAATAGACACTGTGAACACCTATTTCTTTCTCACACGCACACACACAGAGAGAGAGAGAGAGAGAGAGAGAGAGATGACATGTATATACTGAGTAAGCACTGACTGCTGCTGTTAGCATGTCAATGCCTAGCAGTTATTTATCCTGAGTTTCTTTTTAATAGTCTGGGACATACACATATCAACACAGGTTGCCGAGGTGATAACCGAATAGGTGTTTATAATATTAAACTCTTAACATGAAAGAAATGGAATGTGAATGGAAATTTCTTAAAAAATAGCAGTAATAAACAAACCTGGAACATCAATAGTCAAAGTTGGGGGGTTGTCCTGAGGCACGCTGCTTAAAGAGGCACTTCGAGTGATACTGGCTGGGATGTCGGTAGAACCATCGGGCAGTAGTGCTGTCTGAGGCAATATTCGCCCTTCAGGAGAATCGGGAGGAGTAACTTGATCCAGTCCAGCCCAGCTATAAGAAAATACAACTTTATTAGTCTAATTTTGAAAAATAATCGGTGATCATTTAAATAAATGACCCGATGCGATCAGCTATGTAGCACAATGAAATGTCATCTACCACATCAATATTGGGAACATATTCTCAAAAGATAAACAGTTTTATATCAGACTGTATTTGGATGTTCAGAAATTCCAAGGAAATAGACATTTAAGAAAACAGCAAGGTGCAGAATATCTACATGATTAATGCATTAATGTGTATCCGTGTATGAATGTTTCTGAAATTCATAGGACACTTTGCGGATCGGAGATTTGCATACTTGATTATTAAACAGAATTTCTACTTTATGTTTTGATAAGTACAATATGATGTAAAACCATCTTCAAGTACATTAGAATTTCGAAACTCAAGTCAGTAACAATGTAGTGAATGACTTTCTACTCGACTTTTTCCAAATGGAGTTTTCAATTGGAAAAGGTCTGGACTTGAAGGCTTTCCAGATGGAAAGTCTGTAAATGAAGTTTTTTTCGAATCCCACTATTCCATGAATGTTTGTGAAAAGTGGATTGAAAAAATGCCTGGTCTTTAGAGCTGGGGTCCCAAATTACCTAACACTTAACCCGTCCATAGTACTACATGTACTATAGGCTCCCAACTTTTCGTATGTGGGAGGGAATTGGATTCAGCGATTAAGGCACCATAAAACTCTCGGGATGTTTGCAGAAATGCAAAACTAGATAAAAAATAAAATTAAAACTGACTTATTAAGTCAAATCGTGCGGTTAGCCGAGTGGTTACGCGCTCCGCAACCATATGCCTGGGAAAGGAGTATCCTGTGTTCGATTCTCGTAGCTAATGTGAGGAGCTAAGGAGCTTTTTCAGACATAGCCAAGTCAGCCAGTCTTGGACGTGGATGCAGGGTTTTTCTCCCCAGTTTACCTGGGAGGTTTCCTCCCACAAAGCAGGCAAACCAGTCTTAAGAACACAACGCTTCACAGACAATTACACATGATTGAGTGTGGGGGTAACGACCCCACCTCGTAGTGAGTTATAAAACCCAATAATGGGAGGCCAAGGCCCCACATGGGCTGTAGTGCCAAAAGAAAAAGAATTACGGCAAATATGGAATAGTGAAAAAGAACGACAAGAGCACAACTTGGCACAGCCTGTCTTCTCTTTGTTTAAGACATTTTTAATACACATCACTAACAGTAAAAAAAGGGTTTATAAAATATGCAACTGGATTCCTCTTACTAATCTATACTACAGCCTACATGTAAGAACACGGCGACGTTTATTCAGCAGCCGAGTGACATGCTAAATGAACGTTATCTGTAGATGCGATTTTAATCGAAATTTTAGCTACTACTATTATTATTATTATTATTATTATTATTATTATTATTATTATTATTATTATTATTATTGCACGGGCACCTCCTTAGAGTCCGAAGACTCATCTTGGCAGACAAACTATCCACACAATATCTATCGTACCTCTCTTTGAATTCATTAACAGTCCAAGCACTCATGGCTGACTCTGGCAATCCATTACACTTATTCACCACTCTCCAAGAACTATTAAACATTTTCCAGGGATGACCTCTCGTACTGCTTCCTCTATCCAAATGTTGAAATATTTCAGCACTTGAAAAGAGGGGGGTATGATATAAATTAAAATGTTTCTGGCATATTCCCTATTCTCCATCTATCAACCAACTTTTGTAATCCACAAATCCTCAAGCTCATCGTGGGAAGCATTCCACGGCCCACTCACCTCTGGTTCCTCCCTACCACTTTCTCATCCCCAATATGGATTACGGCACTCAGGAAACCCTGAGCGCCGTAATCTAGATGTGCTTCAGTAGCCAAGTAATTCTGTAAGCTACCCTTAACTACCTTAGCGATATGCCTCTTAAACTTCAACTCTCTGTCTACTACTGCACCCAATCCTCATCCTCGTGAATTTCCTGGAGTGCAGTATCCTCAACATGGTACACAGATTGTAATCTTTTTATTCCAAAATGCACAACTTTACACTTTTTCGAATTAAATTATATCCATTATGCTTTGTCCACTGTCAGCCTATTGAAATCATCCTGCAAGCTCTCTACATCAACCTGATTAACTATTATCCCTACCGATCTTTACATCTCCAGCAAACAACCGAATATCTCCCTTCAAATTCTTTCCTATATCATTTATGTACAAATTAAACAGCAGTGGTCCCAGCACACAGCCCTGCTGCACACCACTAGTCATTTACTTTCTCTTGGATTCTGCTTATAAGGATGAAGAACGGCTACAATGACCGCCTCCTTTAAACTAGGGCATATGATTTCTTTGTTTTATTTATTGATAGGATTTTATTTATTTTTATGTGACTTTCACACGTATGGTTGTAAACCTATAGTATATTAGTACTGTGAGGTGGGCTAAGAATTTTTTCCAATTTTATTTTATATCATATTTAAGTTTATATATATATATATATATTTGTATTTTTATTTACTTTTTTAAGTGATCTAGAGACCCTGCTCTAGAGGCCAAACATGGAAAGTTTCAAGTTCCTTCAGACCTCCAATAAGCGGGACGGTGACCTCATACGGGACGATGATATTCATCTCCCATCTAAAAATACGCCACAAACAATCATGCCCATGAAGGAATTTGAACTCATAGACTGAGTTCGAGAGCGGATAGGCTAACCACTCAACCAACCAGGCCAGCTTAGTGTGTATAGTTATCAGAATTAAAGTATATACAGCCTGTGACTAGTGGTGTGCCACAAGGATCTGTTCTTGGACCACTGCTGTTTAATTTGTTCATTAATGATATAGGAAAGGATCTGAGAGGAACAGTTCATTTGTTTGCGGATGATGCAAAGTTGGGTAGGGCAATAGTGGATGCAGATGACGTCAAAATTTTGCAAGATGATTTGGATAGATTGGAGGTCTGGGCTAAAGAGAATGGATGTCAATTTATTGTGGCAAAATGTAAGGTTATACATTTTGTGTTGAAAAGATTAGCAGCAGTATATCACATTGGTGGAACTATACTCTAGGAAATTGATGAGGCACGAGATTTAGGAGTGTTGGTGGATAAGGAGTTGAAGTTTAGGAGGCACATTGCAAAAGTGGCCAAATCAGCTCATCAAATCACTTGGTTGCTGAAGAATACGTTGACAAGCAGAGACAAGCAGGTTATTGTTCCTCTGTATCGAGCCTTGATAAGACCCCATCTCGACTACTGTGCCCAGATTTGGTCACCTAGGTTTCTTCTTGATGGGGAGGAGGTGGAGAGGATCCACAGGCGAGTGACCAAGATGATAGCAAGTCTGTGGAATGAACCTTATGAGAACAGGTTGAGGATTTGTGGGTTGCAAAAATTGGTTGATAGGTGGAGGAGTGGAGATATGATTGAGACATTCAAATTACTGAAGGGTTTCTATAAAATTAATTCAGAAGATATTTTTGAGAACAGGGCTGGTTGTGGACGGACTAGGGGGACATCCATGGGAACTGAGCAAAAGTGTGGTTAGTAAAGGTGTTAGAGCTGGGTTCTTTACTTTTAGAGTGGTGGTGAATGAGTGGAATGCGCTCCCAGAGTCTGTGGTGGATGCTGTGACAGTGAATGAGTTTAAGGCGAGGTATGATAGATACTGTATGAATGTCGAATAGTTGTGATGAATATGATTTGGGGCCTCCCTCGTTGAGTCTAATGACTCCCTGGAGTTGCCCGTAATAATAATAAGAATATTATTATTATTATTACTGAAGATCTACATTCGTTTAGACCATTACAGTGAAGTTCTCCAACTTAAAATTCGATAATGAAACGGGAATAGTTAAAGGAAATTAGCGCTTTCCACCTAACAAATATCATGGAAGATAGCTGTTGAATCAGAGACTGAACAGAACCATACAATGACAATGCATGTCATAATAAATTACTAGTTAACATCTATATAGGTAAATGTATATGTTGTCAAGTGAGCAACGCATGAGGGTTCATATTCGAGAAGTTGAATACGAACGCACACAAAAAAAGAAAGATGTATAAAGCATGGCTCTTTTGCTTTATGCATCTTCAAGAGGAGCGCCGTTTGTAGGAAATTATTCCGTTCAAACAATAGTATGTTTCTTGTCATCTTTGCCATCATTCGGAGTGTTTGGATTTCAGATTCGAATTCAGTCAGGTATTGCCTGCGTATGCGTGCATGCATGCAGACGCGCACCTCTAAAGATTGAGATCAGCAAGCCAATGACACACCTTATAATAATCTCGGGGCAGGTCTGCCAGTATGCACTACTTGTCACGCTATGTACGAGGCCAATTAAGAACCAACGTCCTTCACCAAACGCCGCATTCTTCAGCAGGTTTGATATGTAAATGTTGTCTGTTTGCCAAAGGGCTTGAATGGCATGACACCTGCGTCAAGTTCGCAAGGTGGAAACAAAGTTTGCCCTTCAGTCACAACTTTACGAAGTGTTCCTGTCAGTGTCAAGGTTATGGATGTTGCTTTATCTTACATCAATGTAGGCTGTCCCACATGATTCATTGTCAGTGCACTATTATGAAATCAAAACATTTAACATGTTTTGATTCCATAATAATAATCATGCAAGCACTATGTAATGACGAGAATGAATTTTTCTCCTAATTTTTTACGTTTTCAAAGATTCAAATTAATTTGAGGCGATGGAAACGAATGTAAATATGATGAACAAATTACTTAAGCAAAAGGGGGGGGGGGGGGTAGATAAGTTTTCGGAAGGACGATAGTGAAATATTCATTAGGTTTTTACAACTTTATGTTTTATTAATTATAATTTATTTGATTCTTTACCTTCATGATATTTATTTCAAAAATTTAGTTACAATAAAACGATAAAAATAGATATAAGGCTCATTTTTATTCAAAAAAAAAAAATCTACTGAATGGTTGCAGGAAACTGTGAAAGATCCGCCCTTGCAGTAAAGTTAGATCCATTATTCGAAGTAGATTTTTTTTTTCCCTTTCGAACATTTTTCCTTTCATTATTTCGATTATTTCTTATATAACAATTAAATTCGTTTTAGTTTTGATTTTGATTATGTTAAAATTTTGTTGTATATTATTTATGCTTTCCGGATAGATAGAGTAACATCTGTGCCTTCAACAGGTTGTAGGTTCGAGTTCCACTGTGAGAATGGATGTTTGTGATATTGGTGGTAAATGAGTTCATTACTACTGTGAGACCTCCATTCTGTTTACTGGAATCCTGAAGTTTGACAAAGATCCATATTTGTTTTGAAATTATGCTTTGACCTAGTTCCTCTCTTGTAGATGATGCGATGCTCGAAACGGCTCACAGGCTGCAATTGTTATCATTTATTTCTTTCATTCCATAGTTTATTTCATCTAAGAAGTTTTCCAATCATCTTAGCCTTTTATGTTTCTAACCTTTTATATTGGTTTTCTTTTTTCGGATTTAAATATCATGTGTTCATTATTCTTAATACACTGAACTACTATTTTCACATTATCCAACCTACAGCCTGTACCATTAGATTAGCTAATAACAACAGAAGAATGGATTCCTACTTTTTATCTTCAGTATAGTTTTATTTTCAGTAGAGTCTCTAGTTTTCTTTTACTGGTATATTTTACTGTTAAAATATAACATGGATCATTCTTTACTTTTCTTGCTTTATATTAGAACAAGCATTCCATAATTTTCCATCTTAATGATATCACTTGATTACAGCCAAAAGAGGATAACTACGTATGGATAGTAAGCAATGCTATTGAACTCATTAGTTTCATATTTGGTCTCTAGAGAAGGGTTTCAGGATAATTTAATCCTTAATCCACCCACAGTCTACTGATGGATGTCCAGAAATTTTAATTTCATATGTTTCGGATATTTACTCAGCTTTTACTATTCCGTGGGTTCCAGATCAACTTCCATCTCAGCATCTAAAGATTCTCCTTAAACACACACGAGGAGATTCTCTCTCTCTCTCTCTCTCTCTCTCTCTCTCTCTCTCTCTCTCTCTCTCTCTCTCTCTCTCTCTCTCTCTCTCTCTCTCCATCGAAAAACTCCACTTAAACCTGAAAAGTAATGTTATTCATTCATTCATTTCTTCACAGGTTAGTATCGTACAGTACGTATCAGAAGATAATGCAATAGTAAGGGTTATGGAGAATAGCTAAAGACCAAAGGTTGCATAACAGCAGTAGAATCCGATTATCAGACTATCACAGGATTGAAGAAGCCTAACTAAGGTTCCTCCATCGTGAGAAAGTTGTTTTTGTGCTGAAAATCAAGACTTGGTGCATATACTTCAAGAACACCGCATCGTATCAAAATTTACCTCTGAAACTGTATGGTGTCATCAAAGTTATATGGGCTTACTAAGTTTTGAACTTTCTCTCTGGCTGATTTCAGAATACTCTCACTGCGTGCCTTGCAGACCGTGGTGAACTTACGAGAATGATTTGTCGATTCTTCTGGTCCAGAGTTAGACAGCACACAGGATATTGTTGAACTTAGGCCTTTTCTAGCTTTACGTGTGGAACTATAGTTGTAGCTTGGATTTCAGTGAAGGTGGAAAAATAAAAATACAATACAAATATAAACTTCTGTGGATGGAATTCACGTTAAATAAATAAAATTCTACCAGAAAATTATTCCAGTCAACTCAAGTCGAATGAATACACAAAATCAGAAGTACAAACATGTATTTTTGTTCTTTGGAAAAATTTAAATCAATCCCTCCACATTTGCAATGTTACTTCTCGATTAATATAAGGTAGATGAGAATGTATAATCTGTAACAGTATAGCACTACTTTTTACTATCAACAGGCGCGTTTCTCAAAATGGGTTCGTGCTTACAGAAGCACGAACCCATTTGTATTTGAAATTTGTACTTGAAATTGTTACAAAAATTTGTCAAGCTGGTCTCATTTTTTTTTCGATCGAAACACATGTAACGGTACAAAAGAACAAAACTCATCGAATTTCTAATACAGTCTATATGGAATTTAATAACATTTCAAATGTAAAATAAACATAAAAAGATGTTTATTTGATTCCAATTTCTTTTCAGTTAGATCATTATTGTTGGCAAAACCATCCGAACAATTAGGCAGTGGATGAATGGAATTTAATGAATTTTAATATTTAGGGTACATTAATTCAATTTCGGTTTTAACGAATACATGCACACAATCAACAGGTAGTACTTTTTTTTATTACAAAAGTACCAACTCTCGATATTCTTTGAAAGACCTAAATTTGTAAGATATCGTATTAGTACTAGAGAAACCAACGGAAATATTGATAATCGAAAGTTCTAATCTGATAAATTTCAGGCTATACTGTTTAAATATTTATAAGAACTCGCTAGAAAAACAGCACAGATAAGCTAATCTCAGGTGCAAAACTTCGGATTTTTTTTTTCATTATAATTTCATTTGGGGGGAAAAGAATTTCAAATAATATTTTTCGTTGTACTCGGATTGTTTTTATTCTCAAAACGATATGAAATTATAATAATTCACTGCGGTTTGGTTCAATTATTTCTGTTATTAAACCAGTCCTAGATTCAAGACTGATGGATTAAAAAATATTCTATTCTCATCGACAAATTTAAGGAAATTTGATATAGATTTAGGATAACTAAAATTTGTCCAGTCGTTTCATTTGGACTTTTAATGGCAGCATAGAGCCTCTGTAGCTCAGTCAGTATAGACGAAGCCCTTTGGTCGGAAAGACCTGGGTTCAATTCCCGTCCGTAACGTGAGGAATCTTTATTTGGTCTCTTTCGCCGAAAGGTGAGTTAACTGGTCTCATACGGGGTGGGTTTTTGTTTTTTTGTTTTGTTTTTTCACCCGGAAACTCGAGTTTTTCTTTCCCCAGAACAGGCAAACCGGCCTCTTGAATACACACGGATTACAGTCAGGAATACTTAAGATCCAGCCATAGGCTTGATTCGTCAGCTATGCCGGTCCCGAGCCCGGTAAAATTAGGAAGAGCGAGATGATACCGTACCTCCCCGTAAAAGGGGCTAATGGTCGTTGTATCATCATATACGATATAAATAAAATGGCAGCATTAGGGAAAACAAACACATGCTCAGCATATATGCTCAAAACGACTCAAGGCTCGGTTATAGTGATAATGAAATATCGCCACAGAAAAATTCCATTATGAAACGCATCTTTTTTTTGTGATTGTGTGCAATATATATGTTACATTAATTCACATCAGTATGAAATAAAAGTGCACATTATGCTTCAGCGGCATCAGTGTAGTCCGTGTAGTGGCAAATTACGGTTTCCTATAATTGCTTAATGAAATGTACCCAGATGCAATTTCTACATCATTAGTCTTTAATTAAGCCATCTTTGGTTTGATAGGAAAATACATCCCACACAAACACATTCTATTATATAAATTGCTCTGTATATACAAGGGGAGGAGATTGCTACACAGTATATTAGTTTGTGTTGCAATCCAATCCGTAAGTATTTAAAATCACTGAGCCAAGAGCCCAGTGATTTTAGATGCTGATTATCTTGGAATGCATTGCTGAAAAATATTTTAATACTCATGACCAGTTTTGCTGATTATTACAAAGATAATCATCATTGCAAATAATAATAATAAACAGAAACGGTTTTCTTTTATCGTTAAATTCTTAACAATGATTTTTAAGAGATGACGTTTTAAGTCTTGATCTTTTGAAATATGTCTACTTTAAAATTTCTATATCTTCGAACGTAAACGAATCAAGATTGTAATATCCTAGAGTTCACTGATTAAACAGCGAACAATATATTTGAAATCTTCAATTATAAGTGACCATCAGAATTTACTTAGTGAGTTTTTTTTTTTCATTTAATACTAAAGTGGCTAACAGTAAAATAAAAAGGGTCTAAATAGAAGTCATCGATGTAGATTAAAAAAAAAAAAAAAGATCATACTATATCTATCTGCGTGATAGTTACTCTTTTCCTGTCATATGTACAAAGCAGACATCTGAGAAAAGCAGGTGCTTAAATGCTCGATACGTTGCTGTCACTGGATTAAATCTGAGATTTCTAAATATCATTAATTTTGTCATATTGGAGTTTCAGTCTATAAAGACTTGTAGTAAGCCAGCTGGTGACAACGTTTCGTGCAATACATTATTAATCTATTCATATAGCTAAGGTTAGAAACAACTGACTGCGACTGCGTCAGACTTCGACTGCGACTGAGCCGGTTATGCCATTCATGTAAATGTTAAACAGGTTTGGAAAGACAACCGCTCTTTGTGGAGCGTTTATTTTTCCAAACAAGTAACTGTCAACTTTCTGTTGTGGGTTAATCCTGCAAGTAATTTCCTTTTTGTTTTGTGTTGAAAGTAATTTTTAAATTACGAATGTTAGTGGTCCACTTACTATTTACTAATGTTTTGTTTCAGCGTTTCGAATGCTTTGGATAAAAAGAAAAAGAAAAAAAAAACGCTTTTATATAAGTAAAGTGGCGTCAAATCATCACTTTAAGTCTGTAAAATCTTGTATAATGTTGTTTTTCCTTTTGTATTCAGATGCATACTCTCATCTCATAATTTTCTTTTAAACGTAATTAAACCCAAACCGTATTTTCTTTGTTGCTCCGAACAGTCTTTTTTTTTTCTTGGAGTTAATTATTTGTCAGTAAGAATGAATCTTGTTCTACAGTTAAAGTATTAAAGTTTTTTTTAATGTAATTAGCCTATTACCAAATGTATTGAACAAACACTTTGTTCAAGTGAATGAGGATCTATTTTTTTTTCACTTTGTAAATTACATTCTACTTTATTTATCAGAGTTGAAGAATCTTACTATTTACTTCTTCACAGTTCTCCTTAGCATACCTGAATTAAAATAAAATCTGCCCAGCCAGAGTTGGAATTATTTTTTGTACGAACAGATGGCCAACCTCTAATAACGGCTAAAGATTTTTGCGAAACATATACCGAAACCAAATATAGAAATGATCCACGACAATAATAAAAGGCGCGATTTAAAATAGCATTCTTGTTCATTTTCGCTGTTATCACAACATGAATGACTTTCGTGAATCCAGTCACTTTTAACTTATGTGCTGTATGGCTTATTTATTATTATTTATGAATATGATTTTATAAAGTTTCGAATCATCTGAAACTGAAACCAAAGTTTCAGTTTGAGATAGTTTGACGAATTTTGGTAGAAATCCTGGATATCAAATTTCATTAAATTCCATCCATCCAGAGTGGAGTTATTACTTGTCATTTCCAATTTTATCACTAAAAATCTTCCGATTTAAACCCAAATTAAAACACTTCACTGATTTTCGTAAATATCACATTCGGATAAGTATCATATGCTGATCCAATTCATAACTTTAGTCTCGTGAGAAGTAAGAATTAACAGGCACTCCTAATAGGAGGTAGAAAAGAACCAAGCTCGTATTAACCAACCAAGAGGAGCATAATTATTCAAGCAGCTGATGTCCTTCAAACTAGTTGTGATGCATCTCCTATAGAAACATTGACGTGCACAGTGTAGCAGTTAACAGTCACCCAAGCCAAGTTTTTGCTAAATCTAGTGTTTTTGTCTTGTGAACAAGTGACAAGGCAACCCACTGATTTGACTTAAAAAGAATGCAAAAAAAGGAAACTTAATACACAGATCACTGCTAAGACTTCATTTGTTATGCAATGTCTTAAGTAGTGAAGTTTGATTATGATGAGTTACAGCAATTAGCTCTTTCAGAAAAACAACTTTTGAAAGATCGATTTTTATCATTATCTTGGCTCTATTACAAATATATATATATATATATATTTCTAATAGAGACATGGTATATGTCCCCTTTATCATTTGTAATAATAATATATATATACAGTATATATATTTCCTCATTTAAAATTTATATAAAGCATATAAATTCTAAATCAGGAAATAACTATTGAAATAAAACATCACCTCATTTTAAAACAATAGCATATGTTGAATAAGAATAATTATCGCTTTTTTTTATAATTTTTAGTAAAATTTTCTCCCTTGTTTTTATTAGATAAGTTATCTTTAGGAAATGAGAGAGTAATGCACCAGTGTAAATAATATATTTGTATCGCTTTCTATTTTTTGCGTGAGTTCGTTTCATTTCATGTGTCAAGAAAAGGGGAGCTGGATGTAGTATGTGGTAATATTTAAATAACACCATCCATTCACTGTTATACTCATAAATTTGTATAGGTAACGTGTTTGTTCAGCAATTTAAACATGTCATATTAATGTTTGATTGGTAATTTAGTTTCTGGCAGAAATTTTCGCTGATGCACTTTTTTGGGGATATAAAATCTTTATAAGAAAACACAAATTTTATTAAAAACTTTTAGTGAAAAAATAACTTGATTTTGGCAGTCTTATTTTCTTTGTTTTGATAAAAAAAAAACTGCGCGCCACAGAGTTTTTCCTTTTTTTTTTTTTTTTTTTTTTTATAATAATCTACAGTTTGGAAACCTATATCACATTATTACCGCTGATAGATTAAGGAAGGGTTAGAGAGTTGACAGCCACTGCCTTGTTCTACTTACCAAACACGGTTTTTGTTTCACATCAAGGGAAGAAAATCAACCACCACTTGAGGGCATTCGTATACATCTATGTTACGGTGGGATCTGAAACTACAGGATCTAGGATGGAAAGCGGAGATAGAGCCACTTGGCTAAACCAGGCAGGCGAGCTAGGGGATGTCATTTTTTTTTTTTTGTCATTACTAAATTCAAGATTTAAGGGAAAGACATGATATATTCCCCCTTTATTCCTACTCTGAACTACTATTGCATACATTGCAATAGTAGTAATTCTCACAGAAATGATACCAGCATAGTTTTGTTCGGTTTGTAAGTTTTTTATTTTCTGAGGTCATGTTGATCCACTCCTTTTTTTTTATTGTCCAAGTCAGACAGGCAAGTTTTCACATTCAAAATGGACCATTTAAGTTTAGAAGTATGTCAATTTTTTTCTCATAAAAATTTGAGTCTTCCTGATTTTTGAAAGAGACTAAAGAAACCTCTTCTCCTCAAAACTCATCACTACATCGCATAACATCACTGCAATGTTACGAAAATTATTCTAACATACTCGTTTTTTCTAGAAGACTGCGAAACCATATGGCATAATGAAGTGTATAAAAGAAAGAAAATGCACTCCAAAATGACTTTAGTTGGGCTCAGTAATAAATGCTTTATGGAAATAAGTGCTTTATATTTAAATTACTTCCAATGTGTTATCACAGGATGGCATATCATCATCAATTAGTGTAACCAGAATAATTAAAGCATCTTAGATCAATTCTAGCTGTCCTTATTGAAATATGGAAATAGGCTGCAAGAAACTAGGGGAAACAGTCATGCAGACTACACTTCACCTTGACAAAAAGGGATATACAGAACATGCAGAAAAGGTTTCCAAAAGGCTTCTCATCATTGCAGAAATCACCCAGGAGTTCATGCTATATGCAACTCATGCCAAAATATTACGACTTGACTCGATTGTTTCAGATTTCATGGAAGGGTTGCTATATATAAGCCTGTGTACAAGTTGCCTCACCTACAAACAGTGCTCGAGCTCATCATAACTGAACAGCAAACTATCAGATAGCTATGGTAAGTAGTAGTGAATCACAAGGTACTTGCTTCAAATCAGATGAACATTATTATTATTATTACGAGCAACTCCAAGGAGTCCTTAGACTCATCGAGGGAGGCCCTAAACATCATGTCCAGAACAACTATTCAGCATCCACACAGTATCTATCATACTTTGCCTTGAACTCACTCACAGCCATGGCACCAATAACAGACATTGGCAGCTTATTCCACTCATTCACCACTCTCCAAGCAAAAAACCTAGTTCTAACACACCCTTGCTAACCACACTCTTGTCCAGTTTTCATGGATGGCCCCTAATTTGTTTGGGTTCGACAGTTCCAGGAAAACGTGTCTTAACAGAAGGTATCATTCCACTGTTAGGTGCGATAGTAGCTGACTTATGGTGAATTTTTCTCCTAAACCGAATTAGAACTCTTGCCTTAGTGTCCAGAACTTAACAGAATAGTAATGACAATTCTGCGTTGGTACAACCGTTCAGTGGAAACACTACAAGTTGAGGGTTAACATGATAATACACTATATAATATTGCAAGGGCTGTGTGAATGTGAAGAAATAGAGTGCAAAAGTTAGGGTATCTATAAAATTCTGATCTGAATCCTATAGGGTACCTTCAAGTTAAGGCTTTGGGTGAGAGTGAGGTCAACATGCCCATCTTGATTACAGAAATGGACCATAATTTAGCAGAGGAGTGGGCCCGAATAGTTGTATCTGTCAATTACAATTAGTGCAGTCTAACCGGAAAAGAAAAAGCAACATCTATAATAATAGTAAAATAATTTTGCAATATATTGCATATAAGGATAGCTGAGAATTTCACAAACATCGATACAACGTTGATCGTGATTACAGATTGTTCGCTTTCCTTTGCCAACATTCTTACTTTATATATTTTATTATTTTGCAAGAATATACTAATGAAAGAGGAATCAAACTATTTTTTGACATAACCTTCAAACTTGTTGAGACATCTCTGCCATCATTCCATGAGTTTGAAGGGTTGCTCAGCCACATTCTATCCCTCCTGTAGAATATGACTATCTGAAAATTTTCAACACTCATCATGCTCCTGATTTTTTATAATGTTTGATATCATAAACTGTTTCGTACTAAATGCAAAGATCATCAGCAATATTTCTAATCTGAATAACCTTGAATGGCGACATCCATGACATTTTTAAAAAATGAAACTATTTTCTTGAAACTAGCAAGAAAAACCACACATAATTTATAGACACAATACGCTGGCCTCATAGCCTTTAGTTGCTGTAATTTCGAGCAAAACCACAAGAATATCACTGTGATTTTCTACTTAGTCTCATCTACGAACATCTCGAGTTCCAATAATGAATGAAGAAGACACAACGCTTCACCGAGAATACGGTATCCCCCCCCCCCCCCACAAAAAAATAGACATGCAATATTATCCTATACGGTCTATATAATATGTATTATATAGTTTTCCCTAATGCTGGATCCTTTAGTGAAATTAGTTTCATGTTCAGCTGCCAAAAGCTTACTTGCAATAGTTGGAAGTCTGGCATATATCTCTGGCTGAAAACTTGAATGAGGGATGCAAGGAACTTTAGCCAGATCTTGAAACTATGTTAACTAGTCTCAAATTTTGGTTGGTGATGGGAAATTTGAAAATACTTGAAATATCTTGAAATTACATGTTGGTTTGATGATATACACAATTGTCTCAAATAAAGTCCACTAATGCTTCGCGATTCGATATGCCTTCGCTATAAGTTTTAAGCAGAAATAATCATTCAAGAATATGGACAATTCTTACGTTTAAATTTAGTGACGTTGATGACAATATAAGCATGCTGTTATTTTCATTGCTAAAACGATTCTAACAAAGCTGTAAACTTTCTAATACACTTGTGAACTTCGGTTTAGTATGTAATACGTTGTGAGCACGAAAAAGGAATAACTTCAGTAAAACGAATATAAACTTTCAGTGATCCCCCTTTTTATATATCAGTTCAGGAATTTTTCTCTAACAAGAAGTTGGTCTCCTAGAACTTGTTAGTTTTCGTTGGCAAATGATACTTTTCGAAAAGTCGGTACAAGTTTTGAAAACTAAATTTATCGAAATAGTATTCGAACAATTCTACAGCTGCTTACTCCACAAATGCCAGTTGCAAAGGAGGCTGAAATACAGATCACGTGAGAGAGTAAAGCCGTTTCGACTTGTCGGAGAATTAATCAGCGTGGATTGCAGTCGGAGTAAACGATCGTCCGTGGGAACCATACTGTGGCTGAAACTAATAAGAGCGCGTTTAGGGAAACACCAAAAGCGGCAAAACAGGAAATCTCCAGAGGGAATGAAGACTTAAAGAGATGGAAAGAGGGCAGAAAACTGGAGAATCCTTTCGAAACAGCGAGTGCAACGAGATAAATTGTTGTTTTTCCTCTTAGATTTGCATTTTGCACCTCTGTCCAATTTTATGGGAGGGTCCTTCTTAAAAATTAGCGAAATAATTTCAAACCATAAAATAATACTACGTTTGCCCGTGAATGCGTATTGCTGTTACTCTCTACTCTCTCTCTCTCTCTCTCTGTATTGCAAATAAATAGAAAAAAAAGAAGCTTCTTTTGTATTGGCAGCATTTCCAGCATAAAAGACTTTCAGGAATGTTTTATTGAAAGATGAAATTTATGAAGATAAACAAATAAATACAACACCACCTTGGTGTCAAGTATAAAGCTTGTTGATATGAATTAGATGAATTAGAGAAGAGTCTGCAAAGACTCTTTTCCCCTTTTATCCTGATAAGTGTTTGTTTATTGATTGTATGAAGTTCACTTTGATGTCCAAAAAGGAAAACGGCATTAGAACGCAATAGTCATTTGCTGCAAACGTTATGTGAAAATACTTCAGTTGTTATAATGAAGGCTGCAGTTGTCAAATAAGAATCAGGGAGTTTTGCAAAAATTAAAATAAAAAAATAAAGCTGAAATTGAAGGAAAAAAATCGAGGTTTTCAGGACAATTGGCAGCTGTTTCACAGCAGGTCACCTTGGTAGATTCATGGCCGTGACCTGAGGTCAAATTATTATCTCGTCATCGGCCCTGCACTGCTGAATTTGTTCGCATAAAAACGTGTATATCTACTGAAAAGCAGTCTCTGGCGAACCACTTAAGTGCAATAGCGCGTGATCTGTCATTGATCCTTACTTAACTGATCTGTGAAGTGACAGATAAGTAGTTCACTTTCCCCTTTGTCAGACTGCCTCTGCACTTACAGCGTTGTCTTTAGGAGAACATTTAACCCCTCTGTTTTACATTTCACTGCTCTCACATATACGTCACATTACGTTCCACTCGTGATTACAAATTCTACCTTATGAATTAAAAACACAGCACAATAACGTGGCATCTTTGTGATCAATACTTAACCTAAAAAGACATTATAACATGGAATTGTGTGTTAGATACCCATTTTGCTGCTAAACAGTTATCCACTAAAATTTATGAAAAAAAAAAAAAACTTTCTGAAGAGATACGTAACACTTAAATTACATGAAAATGACCTTCGGAAACTCAAAGGAAAGAAGCACCTAATATATAACTATGAAAGAATCACTGTTATCGTAGTTATATACAATTATTACCTAACATTTTAGACAACTTTGTTGTTACCCTTGCTTTAATTTTAATGTACGTATTTTGGTGCTTTATTTAAACCCTGAAAAAAAGCCACCAATTTTAGTGTGAGCGAAACTTCGAATATTATTTTCGAATAAACAACTAATATAAAAAAAAAAAATCTGTCAACATGGACACGTGTTCATTTTTTGCTTTTTCCTCCTTAATTTCTTACACTAAGAAATAAATTTTGCAAGAATTTTATTTCATAATTGCGAAACTAAAAATTGATTAGTTTTCGCAATGTGCATCCTCATTAAATCAATTTTTTTTACAATCTAAGATATTGAATAGTGCTTAGAAAAAAAAGCAAGAAAGACTTTGTTAAGCAGACATCGAATTATGTTTCGTTCATTTTTAATCGAAATAATGCTGCAATTTTTTATAACTGGGAAGGGGGACTCAAAAGTTGGAAGGGTGGCCCAAGCATCTTTGGACGGACTGAGACTATTACATAATCTCGATTTAAGTTTGAATTTTATGATAGATTGATGGTTTAGAAAATATATTTACAAGGAGATTCCCTTTTTTTAAAAAAAAATAACGAAATATTTCACTCTGACCTCTTATATGTCTATATATAAGAGGTAGAAATGATATTATAAGAGGTAGAAGATATGTAGAAGGTGTTTTACCTTGGTTATAATATATGTTAAAGATACCAAGCTATTTTAAACCTGGTGTTTACTCCATTTCCCAAGTAAGCAAACAGACAAATAAGTCAAGTTTACGCCTGCACGTAATGCAAGTCTAAGTGACCAGTAAAGTAGTACAAGTCTAGGCAACTCGTGGTAAAGGTGGAATAAGCTCTGATCACTATTCTTAATATTTACCCCTTAATGCAAAGTCCATCTCCTTGAGGAGATGTATGATGCTATGCATTAAAGGCAAGGGGCCACTACGCAGACCGGTTTCGACCTTTATTGAGGTCTCATCAGTGGGAGCCAGGCTTAGAAATACCAAGGTTAAGTAATACAGAGCTTATATTATAAGCATTTTACCAAAATAAGTTACCATAAGGTGCTTTGACCTTATTAAATAAAATCTCAGGATGAGAGTATGATGTAGAAAGTTTTTTTACCTTGGTTGTCTGTTTGCTTACTTGGGAAATGGAGTTAAAACCAGGTTTAAAATAGTTGATATCTTTAATAATATATATATATATAAATATATATATATAATATATATATATATATATATATATATATAGGGGAAGACAACCACAAATTATTCACTGCAATCCTGTAAACTATTTTTGTATGTAGATACAAGAATCGGCAATTTCATCCTCATTGCAGAAGCTAGATCATTTAAAAACATGATGGTCTCTGGTTCTGATTCAATACTCAACTATTTTAGCTGAGTCGGTTTTCATAAACACGTCACATCGCATGTATACAGTTAGTGATGCGTCTTCAAAGAATTTCATCAACAATACCCATTTTGCTATAATAGATCACTCTGTATAGGTTTTCTCGCTTAACACCATAACACTACATCTCGCCAGACTTCACCTACTTTGAAAAGTTCTGCCTGTGTAAGTAATATTCAAGCATATTCATCAGATTAATCTATCCAGAATAATCCAACATCATTGCACTGTTGCAATAAGGATTTCTTTCGCTCACAATTTCTAGAAGTCGTTGGAGAGGAGATATCTGCCCATAAAATGTGCAATATAGTACAGCAGATTAATAAACGATATGTTGTGGACCTCGGAGGTCGGACTTTTAGGGAGTGGTGCAGGCCAATACAGTATACACGGAGCCCATTTCGCAAGATACACCCGAAAAGCCAAGCATCTGTATTTCATTATTTCAAAAAAACAAAGAAACAAAACTTTGCGTGTGCGCGCGCGCACGCACACAGAGAGAGAGAGAGAGAGAGAGAGAGTGTGTGTGTGTGTGTGTGTGTGTGTGTGTGTGTGTGTGTGTGTGTGTGTGTGTGTGTGTGTGTGTGTGTGTGTGTGTGTGTGTGTGTGTGTGTGTGTGTGTGAGAGAGAGAGAGAGAGAGAGAGAGAGAGAGAGAGAGAGAGAGAGAGATGTAACATTCTTGGAAATGGGCCTAATTTGTATAAAGGCAGTTCTGTACTTTTTCTCACTCCTGTAAAGCCATATCTTTGTAAGTTTTCACTGAAAAAATTACAAGTATGTAATTTTTTCGCGAAACATTTTCAATATATATATGATACATAATTTAAAAGTGAAATGAAAGATGGCCATAAAAAATGTTACTGGAAAGTCTTCAGTTTGATAATATTGTGATATACGAACATTTTAAGTTCGATTTGGATTGTAGAATACTGGTTCCAAATAGACTCATTTCTGATTAAACATAACATTTTTCAGAGGTCCTGTATGAAGACGCTGAAAATGTAGAATACTATCTCCCAAATTACATCATTCGACATCTGCCTTTAAATAAATATTCCCTGGATAACCTAACGTTGCGGATACTGTAGGCAGAATGCTGGTACGGGATGCTCTAAGACGGCCAAAGTCAAAACTTTGTCATCACAGGAAAAGAAATAAAGTGCGGGGTTACCTGATAACTGAGGTCAAGAGACTACGTCTTACGAATAAACAGGAAGAGAATAAATATGCGTATAAACTCAGATGCAGACTGCGCATTGACATACATTTTAAGCAACGTTAATAATAACGGCATTTGTTTTTGGAGAAAGCTAAAGTTATTATACAGATTTCAAGGCAAATAATTACGCAGTTTAATTTAAAAATGTATAACTTGATATAGATTGATCCTTTATTCTATTTCTTTTATACTGTCTTGATTACTGGCATATTAGAATTAACATATATAAGAGATCGCTGAGCTAGCCTTTATAGTAAATTATAGTAAAACCATATTGCCATCTTAATCTAGATGGATTAATTTAAAAGATATATTTCTAAGCAACTTTGCAATAGTCAATGACCTGATGCAAATCGTACATTGGGTAGATATACCCTAATCCCTCATAATCCTTTTCACTCTCCCAATACTCTTGATCTCTTTTTTTTTAACCAGTTCTTTTCTAAGACACGCCATAGAGGTCACTTCTCCTCCTGGAAACTCAGATCACAATCATTCCCAACCTTGTGCCTCTTGGCAATATAAAGGTGCCAAGTGGGACGACCTAAGGATTTCTACTCTTTTTTTCCCAAATACTTGATTCCAGCGAGTCATAGATATTATTCTCAATGGCAGGAAGACCATTTCCCCATTCTCTCCAAAACTTTTATACCTTTTCTAAGCGCTGGTCCAACAGAAAGCGTACCAAAGAAATTGAAAGAGAAAAAAAAAAAAACTTAATACAGAGGCCTATATTAAGAACTCCAGCCTGTATTTGCTCACCTGCTCTCTCTCTCTCTCTCTCTCACACACACACATACTCTCTCTCATCCAGATAGCACCACTGAGACATCACCTAAAGATAAAGCTGACATCCTAGCATCACTCGTTTCTTCCAACTTCTCTATAGATGAAAAGGAAAACGTTCCTCCTACCATGTTAGAATTTGAGCATTGTATGCCTTCTATGGTTCTTTGGCAAAAATACATTAGAAATACTAAACAACTTGGACACTAAAAACTCTTCTGCTCCTGAAGGCATCTCTCCAATTTTACTCAAACATTGCACTCCAGAACTAACATCTGCTCTAAGTCTCTATGACCTTCTACGCTTAGCTGGCACTTATTCCAAAGCGTGGAAGCAATAATATATCCAGCCTAGTCTAAAAAGGGAGATAGAATACTGTCAAACTAGGCCAACCAGTTCATCGGCGACAGCCAGCATGGCTTCTGTCATTTAATATCCACGGCTGACCTCTTAGCCTATATCACGCATCACTGGACACGTGCCATGGAAAAGTTCGGAGAATTTCGTTCTTGACATTCCAGAGCTTGCGTCTTGATCGCGTCTGGAATCGAGGCCTACTAAGTAAATTGCCATCATTTGGTCTATCTCCTACCCTCTGTAATTGGGTAGAGAGCTTTTTCTCTGGTTGTGCAGTGCGAGTCATGTGAATGGCTCCGTCTCTTCGAGGTTCATCACGAGTATAGGAGTGCCTGAAGGCTCCGTTCTATTGCCTACCTTCTTTCTGCTATACAGAAATTATCTACTCTCAATCTCCACTAAACCTATTCGCAGCTTTGCGGATGATAGTACTCGCCATTCATTCTACTTATTTAACCAATCATCTACAGCATCCGGATATCCCAAGCCTCAAAATCATCTTCGACCAATGCCTTAAACACTAATCTCCATACAATTTCATTGGGACGAGCATCAGTTGACGAGGGCAGTCATCAACACGCAGTCTTGCCTTTTCTCTCACAAAAGGGATCTCAGCACAGTAATATACAAATCACCAGACATTTACCTCCAGCCTCTTCTGGCATAAACACGTGATTAATCGCTTCTTCTACGGCCAAAGAAACATTCTCGAGATCCCGTTCAAGAAGCTATTTTTCACTCATCCAGCTACTAACTCTATACCAATCCGAAATCTGTCCATTTTTAAAATGCCCCTCACTTATTTAAGGCGGGACACTTGAAACCTCCCTAAAAATTCTCGATGCTGACCAGAGGGGAGCCATTCGGCTAATAGGTTATCCCTCCCTTGCACACTCACTTCAACCTCTATCTCAAGACGCAATTTCTTCACTGTCTGTTCTACAAGTACTTCCATGGTCGTTACTCCACTCTACTCTACTCTACTCTATTCTACCGACAACCATCCCTTCGAAACAAGAGCAGCAGCTGCCTAGCATCTGTACAACTGCAAACATACCGAAACCTCTCTCTCTCTCCGCACACACACACACACACAGAGAGAGAGAGAGAGAGAGAGAGAGAGAGAGTTAGCTTTGCATTAGGAAGCTCCCCTCCGATTTACATATTCAGCGCGATTACGAAGTACCCTTGAAATCAACGTCACGTGCGGCTACTACAAATGGGCACACCTATCCTCTGTACGTAATCAGTAAACGCAGGCAGATAGTTGGAGCCCGAAGGGCAGGTGCCAGTATTTCGGAAACAGCCGCACTTTTTTTTGGTTGCTCCCGTACTACTGTATCAAGGGTGTACCAGGACTGGGTTAACCATGAACAGATATCCACCAGAAGGGCTCACATTGGTCAGCCACGCGTGATTGATCCTGGAGGTGAGTCGGATGCCACGACTGGTATCTCAGCAATGACGTGCAACAGTCACATGGTTCACCCACCAGTACAACAGCGGGGCGGTTTGATCCATTTCCACATGCACCGTACCTTGCTTTCTTCCTAATTGCACAAGAATACCCATGATGACGGCCAGGCATGCAAACAACGCCTAGCATGGGTCAAAAAAAAAAAAAAAAAAACGTCGGGCCCTCGGCAGATGGAAGAAGGTCGTCTGAATTGATGAGTTCCATTTCCTGTTGCACAATGCTGATGACCGGGTTCACATTTGGCGTGAACCCGGTCATCCCTTGGTTGCACAGTTGGGATTCAACAGGGTGGTGTTATGGTCTGAGGAGCTTTTTCCTGGCACGCCCAAGATCTGTTGGTTATCATCCCACAAACACTGAATGGTGAACACTACAGTGACCTGTTAGCCGACTATCTCCATCCATATCTGTAGGCCCACCCCCGACCACAGTGCCATCTTTCATCAGGACAGCGCACCTTGTCATCAGGTTCGAAGCCTAGAAACAGATTCCACACCTTGTGTTATAGTCCTCAGACTATTACACAATAAGGCAGAGTTAACTCAGTGTATATGATTAAGAGTTCATAATGCCACCAGAATAAGATGATCACATTTATTTTAATTGACAACACGATGTTTCATCCTAATTGCACAGGATTTCTTCAGGTGTAAACATGCAAACTATTAAACTAATAGACAAAACAATAAGGACTAACAAAGGTGACAACTGTTAAGCAGTTACAGAATAGACTGATGTTATTTTAAAATATCTCTAATTGTTCAGAATGTCGTACGTGTTTACGAATTCACGTGAATGTGTTTGGCTAATGAAGGCAAGGATGTACTTAGACAAATTGATACTTGGGTTAATATTTAGGATCTAATGCCATTTCCAAAGACACCCAGATTTTTCTCTCCGTATCATATTATAGCAACCGTGTAATAGTTCCGATTTATCCCATAAAACTTGATATCTCATTTGCGAAGCGTGTTGAGGGTGAACTGATCTACAGGACAGAGCACATAATGATGACAATATCTCGAATGTGTTCTTCAATACGCCGTTGTCCAATTGATTTTTCTGTCTGGCCGTAGTAAAATTACCGGTAATTGCACCATAGCTGATAAACAGCCAGATATTGAAGTGGGATATGTCGAGGTTTTGTGGATCGGAATTGTGATCTCATCTCGATAAAAGGGGGGGGGGGGGGTCAATACTAGTTTGATTTTATATTTCCTTAGTATTTTTGCTAGTTTTATGGAAATAGAGCTAATATATGGAAGAATGATGAATCCCCTGTTTTCTTCTTCATTAGAAATTTCTCTGATTTCATGTCGATTGAGTAGTCTGGAGATGATGTGGTCATTATAGTCATTTTTGAAGGAAAGCGTTTCTTAAATGTTGAAGTTCTTTGGCTAGTTCACCCTTGTCAGTGAGAAGTCGGCGGGTTCTTGCTCCTAATGAGGAAATAATACTTAAAAATATTGAGGTCTATAATAATGGGAAGAGGCATATAGATATCTGTCAGTATGTATAGGCTTTCGAAATACAGAGACTTTTAATTTACCCGATTCCTTAGTTAATAGAAGGTCCAAAAATGGAAGTAAACTATTAGATTCTAATTCATAGGTGAATTTTATGGTAGGGTGCTGATGATTCAAGTACTCATTGAAAAAGCAGTCCATGTTCCAGACTAAGAGTATATCATCGACTTACCTTTCCCATAATTTTGAGGTATGATGGTATTCTTCTAGGACCTTGTTTCTGAATGTTTCCATATAAAGATTTGCTAAAATTGGCGAAACAGGGCTGCCCATATTTATACCAGATTTCTGTTTGTATATTGTATTTTTATATTTGAAATATCCAGATGAAATAGAGTGTTTGAGGAGTGTCATAACCTCTTAGAGAATTTATCTTGTTGCAGTGCAAGTAGATCATCAATAGGAACATTAGGTATTTAGCAAGAAGGTATGCACACACACACACACACACACGGTTTATGTATATAAACCCCGCCTTAGATATTTTTTTCAAGTCACTTTAGAAGACATCCAAATAAGCAGGGTAGTCGTATCATGCTGAGCGATGAAATTCATCTCTCACCTAAAGACATTCAGAAACATCCACATCCACGGTGGAATTTGACAATTATGTTTGATAATTATTCCAAAATGATCCATTTAGGTTATTAGTGACTAATAACACTGTTGCACAACCAAAACACAATAACCATTCTTAAATTCAATTCTCAATCTTCAGTAGAATAGGTTGCCTTCCTGTCATTCATAATATCTCCTTGCATTCTATCTCGTCTTATTTTATATATGCATAACAAATGCATTATTAGCATGTTCAAAGCAGTGCTAATTACATACCATCATTACATACCATATCCATATTAAACTAAACATGTTATAATAACCTTCTCTCTCACTTCCAAAATGTATCAGTAAAATAACAGCAGTAATATAGTATATATAATATATATAATATATAATATATTGCACATCCCTCCCTAAACACGTAAAACCAGCATACAAAAATTAGCATCAATAATACCAGCTATTTAGCAACATATCTAGATTATATGGAATAATCCTCCTTAGTCTCCATATGATTAAAAACATTAATCATATGGGGGCGTTCTCTATCGAATAATACAGATAATTTTTATTTATTATTTTATTTTTTTAACGTACCTTTCACCTATAAAGTTTATCTGTTTCATTAGTAAAGCTATTTACTGCGTGTGTCCACAACACCTGAAAGAACATCATTTCATAAATTTTCTGCCCTAACCGTAACAAAAAAAAAAAAAGAAAAAAAAAGTGCCTTATATTATTTCTTTCTTTTTCATTATCTTCTTATTATACTCCGTAAGTGCAACAGAGGTCAGATAGCTACATATTACCTGTGAACTAATTTATAAATGCATTTCAATTGCCTCACCTCTTCCTGTTGAACTAACAGGACAAGCAGAGGGTGAAAATAGCTCAATTAATAGTATTTTACCAACAAAGTCACATAGCTTTCCTGACTTAATCTCCCAACGTAATTCTTCTGACATCTATTAGGAACCAGGGTAACCAAAGATGAGAGCCTTAATCCAAGACTAGCCTTACCAGCTATTTGTATAATGGTATAACTTCCTACTGCCGCTGGAAGTAAGGTAGACCATTATACAAATAAAAAAAAAATCCGTCAAAATACCCAAATATTTATATTCGGTGACTCCTTTCAAATTCTTTTATTCAATTTATATCCATCTAATCTTCCTTACGTGATCGAATACATTTACATTTCTCTAGATTGAATTTTATTCCCACTTCTTTCTCACACAATTCCAGTCTGAGGTCATCCGGACAATTTACTCTCCACTCAATTTCATATCAACAGCAAAGAAAGAAATTTTACTATTACCATGTGAACCTAATAATCGTTGAATTATTGAATTGAATTAATAATTCAACGATTATTAGGTTCACCTTATAATTATTACCTTTGATAAATATCAAAGGTCTCCACACTGCACTCTGGAGGACTCTGCTCCAAACCCTGACTCCTGGAATTCTCCCTATTAAGCAGTACTTCTTGCCGCCTACTTCTCAAACACCTGATTATCCACTTAATTAAATATTCATCAACATCTAACTTACGCTACGCTACCTCTATCAGCAGGTTCATATGTAGAGCACTATCAAAAGCATTGCTAAAATCTAAATAAATCACGTTCTAGCAACGTGTAGTCAATCTTCCTCGTAACCCTTCCCTCCCTCATCATAAAATGGTTAACTGGTTTGTCAACATCGAAGACCCTTTCGAAATCATGTTGTTGTTGTTAGTTGCTCAATAAGTGATCCCAGTAGAGGATATACTGGATAGGATTCCTAATTAATTTTCCACTAGTTTGTAAATAACTTCTATGAAATCAATTAGCCTATAGTTTTCCAGCTAAATGACACATTTTGTTCTTTCACGAGGACAGTTTAATGGCACTGTAAGACATTGCACAACGAGATGAAGTTTTTATACGCTGAGATAGCTTTTATTTTGAAACTATACAGTCCATCTTGAACTAGTCCAGATGAATTAATTCTAAACGACCATTTTTGGAATACTCTATTTCAGATGTAATGGACTTCATATACAAAGAGGGAGGTTTTGGATTTTTCTTTTTGTTTCTTTCTTTATCTTTATATTTGTTCTACATTATTTTTATGGAACCTGCCTTACCTGTAATCCACACCTGGATTACTGTGCGGAGATTTGGTCTTTCGGGTTCCAAGAGGATAAAGAAGCTATGGAAAGGGTGAAAAGAGGAGTTACTAAGATTATGGATTATGTTATAATCCATAATCTTAGTAACTATGGATTATGAGGACAGAATAAGATTATCTTATTCTGTCCTCATAATCTAAATTCCATAATCCGGGATTATGGAATTTAGATTATGAGGACAGATTGCGAGTATGTGGATTGCAGAGAAAGAGGGATGATATGATAGAGGTCTATAAACTTTTGAATGGGTGTTATAGGATATCGTCATAGGTGTTGTAGGATATCGTCTGATGAATATATATTTATATGGGAGGTGGAGAGAGAACACAGGGGCATTCATGGAAGTTAAATTTATTTGCAGTCAAGAAAGGGGTAAGAGAGCCAGGTTTTTCTCCCACAGAGCAATCAGTGAGTGGAATAGTTTGCCTTTATGGGTAGTGAGTGCATCTAGTGTGAATGAATTTGAGGGAAGGTATGACAGCTGGTTTGGGTGATTTATAGCATCCCTCGATGAGTCCTTGACTCCCTGGAGGTCTCAGATGATAATAATAATAATAATAATAATAATAATAATAAAGTTTGGCTTTTAATTACGATACTTATTCTTTTATTTCTATATTAATTCAATTTTTCGCTTTTTATTGAATATTATAATTTCCCATTTAACTCCATAGCTCAGTGTTTTGTATCATCAAACTTTCGCATCAAAAAATGCGTTTCCGTCATAAGTGGATCTTCCTTTTCTTTCATTTATTATGACTAAAATTAAGAACAGTCTCGGTCTGTCGTACGAAGTTAATCCAGCGTATGGGTAATTGGTTACACACACACACACACACACACACACACACACACACACACACACACACACACACACACACACACACACACACACACACACACACACACAGAGAGAGAGAGAGAGAGAGAGAGAGAGAGAGAGAGAGATTTTGCTATTCATCACTTTATCGTCAAGAAAAATAGGTAAATAATTATTACATACATTCTGATATCTAAAGCAGTGATGAGAAACTCGCCTCCCTTAGTATCCCCCAAGTGCAGTTCGCCAACAAATTTCGAGAACGAAAAGCAAATGCTAAGTATAAGCTATTTATATAAAAATATTAAAGTTTAAATATTTCCAAAAAAATAAATATTAATAATTGAATCAATTCTGGCTGAGCATTTACCTTTAAAAAGTATTCTATGTACAAATCCGAAATATTTGGGGACACTTCATACTGCATATGTGTTATATGTATCTAGAAACTCAAAAGGAAGTGGTAATGTTTCACAGTGACCTTTTTTCTCCTTTAATAAAAGTAAAAACGCCAGTAATAAGAATATATATTAATATTTTAGATGAAAGTTTTAATGTGCCAGTAAAAATAAATATAAATGAAGTTAATTTTTAAAAGGATAGGTCTACTCTTTCACGTGTTGGTAATATTGCCATTTGTTTCTTATGATTAGTTGACAGGAGTGGGTTAGTTTGTTATAGTCGGATATTTTACATACCATTTATTCCACATGGAGATGATATGCGACGCATTCACCCATGTTTAATGAGATGGTTTCTAAATTAAATGGTCAGGTCTTCGCAGAAAAAAAAAAGCTGCGATGAGCATATCAGTTTGTGTATTGTTTTTGTTTTTGAAATGTTATATTCGAAACATTATGTGAGGAACGATATGTTTTGCATTTTGCATTAATAGTGTTCGGTGAATAAAAAAAAAAACGAAGTTGATTTGGCAGGAAAGAATATTCGGCTATTAATTTGGGTTGTGAGATACTTCCGAATAACAGTACCATAAAATTTGCAGTCATTCCCTACTATAGAGCCATAAAAAAGAATATCCTTTTTAGATCTAATGTAAATCGAACTACATTATCCATATTGATACTCTGCTTGCTGAATCGGACAATGAACAAGCAAAAGAGCAATGATCCCCTTTCACTAAGCTGCTTCTTTTTCTTCTTCATTCTATTTCCAAAAAAAAAAAAAAAAAAACTTTCCAAAATACAATGGCCATTTTTCCAAGTTTTACTTTTACATTTTTTAGTCTTTTTTCTGCATCTTCTCAAATAATGACTCCCATCCAGGTGACCACAAACTATGAAAGTATACGTGGCAGTGGTGATATGATGAATGTTAGGACTGACCAATCAAATCAGTGTTAAGCCTGAGCGGTTGATCACTTTAGCATCGCTTAACAGCATAGTAATTCTTTCAGAGTAAATTGGCCTACTTAAAAACTTTATTCTAAATTTTTTTCAGAGTTTGTTTCTGTCACCCAATAGTGAGTAAGCTAATCTTGCCTTTCAGTAATAAAGTTATTTCCTTGCAGACAATATCTCTGAAACTTTTCAGGTTGCGATAAAACACAGGAACCCATGTGAATTTTAAAACTTGTTCAGCTCATTTGGTAGAAATGAAAGGAAGGATATTATGGAATATGAGAACTCAGACATTTCAGCATGTTAGTTCTAGAAAACGCGCAGTTTTAATTCTCCTCGGTATCGATTCGATGTAAAGCAATAAAAAAAATGCACAGAGAACTTAATGAAGCCGAAGTAAACCTATATATAATTATTTGCATTTGTTTTAAATGAAAAAAAAAATCTTCTACAAAAGAGCATGATGATGTTATGCGTCAACGTATTAATCATTTTAAATTATTTTTATGGTATTTTCAGTTTCTATGTATGAATATATCCAAGTCATGCTAATAAAGCATTCCATATAAATAGCATCTGAAAATCTCATATTACTTCTGAGGAGTTAAAATAAAGTTTTGCTCGCTAAAATTCTATGTATAATATATTTATATTTATCCGTAACAATACTATAAGGCATTTATAGTATATGTTTACATATATAAAAAAATTGTCTCACCTATGTGCATGTCTGCTTTCTGTTCTTAAATCTTCTTTTAACTACGCTTTTCTTTCATTCGTGTTGCTAGTTTTCTTCATTCGCTCACTAGTACAACTGCTTTCGGTTTATTAAGTTAATATATTCGTTTCTTTATTTTTAAGTTAAAAGAAATATTCACTGCTATTAGTAAAAAAATTAAGTCACTGCTTGTATTTATTTTATAATCTCTCCTGTAGAATCGTCTGCTTGTTTATGGCTAGGAGCCAGCGCCCTCTAAGAGGTTAAATAGTCAATGGTGTTCATTAATAATTCCCCCCCCCCGTCTACGTTAGAAAATACACAAATATGAAATGAACGAAAATAGTGATATTTGCATAGAAAAGGCAATGCATAAGTCGTGCTAAATATAATATGACAATCATTACTATATTATCTATAAGATTCAGTATCAATAGAAGACAATATTCTCAAAAAAAAAAAAAAAATTAAATGATATAGCAAGTTTACTAATGTCAGATGTTTTTCAGCAAAAGCATTTAATAGGAATTATTCACATTAGTGAGAGTAACATGAAAATTTCAAATAGATTCACTTGTTATTCACATAGCCTTAAACCTCAAAACTTTTACAATGAAAACTCGCCTATACAATGACCTTTGCCATGAATTGCCTTGCTTGATACATTACGCACGTCAAGTATAGAAAGAACAAGTTCAGAAACCAGTCCACAAATACATAGTAAGCATTTCCGTGTTGTTCTTTTTTAAAATTCTATCAAAGCAGCTGTAAAGAAATATGTGTTACTGATAAACCTGTTTAAACGTAAGGAAGTGATGCCTGCATAGAAAATAGGTTCTTGGAGACTGTCTTAATGTTTCCTTGTCTATAGTCCAGTCGCTGTTTACGTAGTCATGATTAGTTTTAACCCACACAAGATAATCCGAAGGACCGTGTTTTGTTTGTTTATGTCGATACATGTCATGCAAAACAAAGTGTGGAATGTAGCCAACCTTTATTTCCTTAGTAATTAGAAATTTGCGCAACTGTTTAAATTAGCAAGAAGATATACATATAACAGGATAAGCATAGAAATGGGTAGAAAAAAGGAAAACTTTTTTTTAAAGGAACTTTCTTGACTCTTCTTTCCTTGATATTCTTTTCTCTGTCGTTATCTAAAAAAATGTTTAACAAATACGGAACGTAAACGCACTATTACGAGTATCGCTATTTAGGTGCAATAAAATTGATAATTTCCCTTGAACTCGAAATGAATGATAGTTTGTGAGAAGAAAAAAAAAAAAGCAACATTTTCACTAATTCATTACTTAGCGGTTCCCATCTTGCGAATTAAGTCTTTCTGGTTAGTCTAATTGGTCGATCAGATTTGCATTTCCAATTAAAAGAAATTGTTGCTGCTCCGAATACTGAAACGGAGCGCTGTATTAATCATCGAATACATTACAATGTTAGTAGCTATAGGAACGTTTAGCATTAAGCAATACTGTGCAATTTGTTTTTCAAAGAGAAGTAAATTTGTAAGTATTTTGAATGAAGAGGCATATGAAACTTTTAGCTGGCCAGCATGAATGGTGCTTATCTTAGTGATATGATTATATCTAATTATAATTTAAATAAAATAATTAATTAATTCATTATAATTAAGAGATGGAAGTGTTCTTTCCTTCCTTCCCCACTCTTTTCTCATACAAATCAGTCTTTTATTTATTTATTTATTTATTTATTAGAATAGCTACAAAATAAAATAAATCTGATCCAATTATTCATATAAAATCCAATGAAATATTATCTATTTTGGTTTTGTGATCAAGCATAATGTTGCTATAACAGTTTAAGGCTGTTGAAAAATGTAATGGCGCACTCAGCACTCTGGTGCTAGTTTTACCATACAGTAGCACAATAACCTCAAAGATGCATTCCAAAATCAAATGGTACGAAATAATGTGTAAAGTACAGATGAAATAATGCAGACTCACCTAAGCACGTTCCATCTTTTTCTTTCTTCATCTGTCATTTCTGCCGACGCATGTCTCTGCCTTCACAGAAAATCACAACTCAGTAATGCGGTTCCCATAAAACATCCCATTCCCAATATTTCTCTTACTTAACAAAACAAGCACAGCAAAAATATTATTTAACTTGTGACACTGCGTATGATAAACTGAATTAAAAATAGTAAGCAGCAATGCAGAGAGTGCAGAGAAAAAGAGAAGATTCTGATGGCAAGCATTTGAAAAATGTTTGAAAAACTCATGAGTCAGGTTTTTACTATCATCATAAAATCGATACTCAGCAAACAGAGCAGTAATTTACAAATGTCTGGTATCCCTTTGCGAATCAAAAATCGGAACATATGATATGCATTCTGATTTTCCAAGTGTTATTTCTGTATATCTGATGAAAGATGGCGCCATGATCGAAATATACTTTCGAAAGATTATAAAAGACAAAATAATAATAAGTCATGCCTTAGAATGAAGAATTTCACGCAGGATACAAAAAAAAAATAATAAATAAGTCACATACTGAATGAGAAAATTTTTCCGAACATTTTATGAAATAACTAACTTATAATCGATATAACAAGTTTGGAATTGCATTTTTAATGTGATTTTTATAGTCTAACTATGGTTCTTGGACAACATTGAACGCAGCATCTGTTTATAGTAGCTTATTATGGAATGACAAATTTGGGGCTGGACTTTACAGTTTTAGACATATATTAGGCGATCGCGCACCAGCACAGCGCAACGTATGATTCCTTTAGATGCAAGTATTCATTATTTAGAGATGCAATCTTTGTGTAACGTATATAATATTTTATCGTATTACTTGCTTAATTTTTTTTGCTCCTTTTTTTTGTGATACTCTCGTACAATAGTCGGTTCCAAAAATGAAATTTACCGAGAGGAAAAGCAATTGACGCATAAAAAAGTTAACTGGTTAACATAATCGTTTACTTCGGTAATCAATCATATTTTCAAATGAACTGTGATATTTCTTAAGTGCATCTTAAGAAATATCACAAATATATCAGATATAGATGATTTCGCGAAATAGAAATCATCTAAATATCTCTTTTATTACAGGATTATTGATTGTTTCATATCATCGTAGACAATTCAGCATTTTTCTTGAGCTTACATCCAGTAGACTGATGAACGCAATAGTTTTAAACTGAGTATTGTGAATGCAAAACCTACAAGAACCATTGATGTTAGGAATCTAAACATAAACATTTCTTGCATTTCATTAAAATAAAAGAGTAGAGAAACTAGGTTCTTAAGCTGCTCAAGAAATATTATTTAACATAGCATGCGTAACGAAACTAACACTCGGAAAACGAGGATTCCGAGTTAGATTGAGCTACTGGTAAAGATGTTATGGCGGGCAAAAACTAACACTTATGGAGCTAAAGATGTTATAGCGGGAAATCGTGTAGTTCTGACAGGAGAGTTTAGATACATACTGGTTTCATTCAGGAACGAAAATATGTGGAATTACGGAGAAGAAGACCAGAAGTTCCTGCAATAGTCTGTGAACATAAGCTGATAAAAGGAACTGGTTGATAAGGAAATTAACAGTGCATGGAAATTGCTAAAAGATCACTTGCAAGATATCAGGCTGCATTCCGGATGGTGTCAGGATAAACAGAGTGGGTGTAAAGTAGTTTGAAAGTCGGCCGGAGGCACATAAGAAGATGTTTGAAGGAGATATTAACAGGAGGACGGTCAGCATTTGATGATGAATATAACGTACAGACCAGGAAAGTGACAAATGTGATAAGAAAGAATAAATAAATTAGATTATGAAAGAAGAGTGAATATATGAGTGATGAAAAAAAAGAAGCATCTATGGTAGAAATACTTAATGATTATTTTGGACTATTTCGTAAGTGTATTTCATTCTAATGCAAATATGTTCGATTCGACATCGAGTATTAGAGTGAAGAAGATAGTAGGAAAGTGAAAAAAACATTAAGTGTTTGTTTGAGTCAAATGGAGTGTTAATAAAGGAAGAGATAGAAATTCACTAATTTGATATCTCTCGTAAAAGTCCTCGTAAGAGTAAGAAGAGAGTATAAAGAAACCAGAGGCATCTAATTATCGATCAGTCTGTTTCTGGAGCGATAGTAAGTACTAGAGAAGTTAGTTGTTAGAATACAAAAGTGAGTTGATCAGAGAAGGAATCTCTCAGAAAGTCACCATGGATTTGAAAAGATCTTGCTTAAGTAACTTGTACATTTTATCACAGTGGTAAAATGTGCAATTCTAGATGGCGGAGACACTATACTGTAATATTTTAGATTTCTGCAAAGACATCTGACGCAATTTTCACGATACGTTCAGATTTAAATTGGCCGAATGGGGACTAATCAATTGGCAACATGGATCGGAGACCAGTTAAAAGATAGTTATTAACGTGTTGCGTATGGGGGGGGGGGGTGAGTTTCAGAGAGAGAGAGAGAGAGAGAGAGAGAGAGAGAGACATTTAGTTGTGTGCAGATGAAGCAACAAAATAGGGATAGTTATGAAAAATAACTAATGAATTATTTCAAGATTGGTTGGAGATATGGATAGACGAGTGCGGATATTTCTACATTTAACATGCTCATATTTGGTCGTCTGGTTAAAATCTAAGCATAGCTGGAAGGTCAGGGACGCTTAAGTGCCTGTTAGAACTACTGATGATGGGTTTAGGGGGGGGGGTGAAAAAAATTGGAAAAAGTATTTATAAAAAGGAAAAATATGTAAAACCCAAAGAATTCGCGTATGGATGTCTCTGGAAATGAATGAAAATAGCAACCTTAAAATTTGAATTAAATTATAATTTACATCCGTCTATTTAAAATACAAAAGAAGGTCGGCTTGTTTGAAATAAATACTATTCGAAAAAAAAACTATCATAAATAGTAACGAAGAGTGCATGAATGAAATCCTCAAACAAACGTAAACACAGAATTAACACGCAAATATCACATTAAACAACTCTATAACAGTAAACCCATTTCCTTGGTATAGTTCTAAAATGAACAGCATAATAAATGATCTTCTTTAAATAAATTCCTTTATTTTCTTTTTACGTGTAGCTACCACTACTACAGTAAGCTGATTCTTTCAGATCTTTTGTTTCAGTTTGTTGTTTGAATCTTCGGACATAAATTTACTAACTCCATTGCAGAATAGAATACAGCTAGCAAATTCACACCTGTAACAATTCCCAGGTTAAAAAATGGTTTGAAGATATAGGGTGTCCCAAAATTCACGCAAGATTTAAATTTAGCGCCATTTGTGCGGTGCCAACGAGAAAAAAAAAAGAGCGTGACAGCAATAAAGTTCAGGGTCATCAAAAATGGAGCGCTATACGAAAGAACAACGCATTTTCATTGTTGAGCAATATTTTAAAAATAATGAAGGTTTGGCAGCTACAGTTCGCAATTTTTACAAAATATGGTCGGAATAGTGATTTAACGTCATCAACTGAAAAGATTAATTAAAAAATTCAAGGAAATTGGATCAATTAGTGATCTTATACACTCTGGCCGTCCTTCAACAAGTCGTTCAACAGAAAACATCGAAGCAGTTTGTGAGAGTGTTGCTGAGAGTCCAGGAACATCAATTCGGCGCCGTGGTCTTGAATTGGGCATTTCGAGAAGCTCTCTACAGCGTATTCTCACGAAAGATTTGCATCTTTATGCTTACAAAGTTCAATTGACTCAAGAACTGAAGCCTACTGACCACACACATACACAGCAAAGAGAGTTCGTTGAATGGATTATGGAACAACAACAACAACAAGTGGATGCTTATTTTTCGAACAAAATCATCTTCAGCGATGAGGCTCATTTTCATCTTGATGGCTTCGTTAATCGACAAAATTGTCGCATTTGGGGGTTCAGAAAATCCACGAGTGATTGTTGAGAAACAAATGCATCCACAACGTGTCACTGTTTGGTGCGGATTTTGGGCTGGAGGCATCATCGGTCCATTCTTCTTCGAAAATGCGGCTGGTAAGACAATAACAGTTAATGGTGCTCGCTATCGCGACATGATAATCCAGTTTTTTGTGCCTAAATTTCATGATATGGATGTGGACGACATGTGGTTTCAACAAGACGGTGCCACATGCCATACAGCCCGAGAAACAATTCAATTACTGCATGAGTCATTTCCTGGTCGTGTAATTTCCCGTTTTGGTGATCAGAATTGGCCGCCCAGATCATGTGACTTAACGCCGTTGGGCTTTTTTCTTTGGGGTTTTTTGAAGTCTAAGGTTTATGCCAACAAGCCCACGACCACCCACGCCTTGAAGGAGGAAATTGAGCGCTGTATCAACGAAATTCAGCCACATTTATGCAAAACGGTCATGGAAAATTTCGACAAAAGAGTGCGTATGTGCCAGCAAAGCCGTGGAGGCCATTTACCCGATATGCTATTCCATGCATAACCCTATACTGTATACTTTATGCATCAATAAGAAATTACAATTTTTAATTAAAAACCTGTATTTTCTATCAAAATTACTTCTTGCTTGAATTTTGGGACACCCTGTACTTTAACAAATTGATTTATTCACTTGGTTATTCTAAAAATAATACAAAACAGCAAATGAAAAACTTCTGTAATGAAAAAAAATATATTTTGGTTCTTCATATTTTTCTTAATTTTATAGCGGAAGTGTCAATTCTACTGATTCGCTATTTGAATTTGTTCAAATAAATAAATATTATTTTTCGTTTACGTTTAATAAATTAAATCTCCCAAACAATTAAAGGCAAAAAAAAAAAAAAAAGTAAGTCTAAAATATTCAGGGAATCCCTAAATAAGTGGAATAAATTCATCACTTAACTTTACAAGGTCAATACGTTATGAAGGTCAAAATTATAACATGGACTGCAATTCACGAGCAGAATGATTGCCCAAATCAAGAAACCCTTTCCACTCACAGGCTGCTTTAATTCAGCAATTTGAACTACTGTCGATGCGTTTCCTATTTGCGAAGTGGAAATACTTTATCAGCCCACGAAATCAAATCAAACCAACTCTGCTTAACAATTACCACATTAAGAAATACAGTATTAAGTTTAAAATATATAAGCATTTATTACGATTCATTTCTTTTTCGTACGTAAGCACATAACCGCTCTGCTGTAGCTGGAAGAATTTTATTAAAATTTGGTATTCTGGACCTCTACTAAAATCTCTGCATTTGGATTAATTTCAATGGTAGTGTAAATTGAACGATTTATAGTAGAAAAAACAAAAACTATTCGAAACGATATAAAATATCTCGGCTCTTAGTGGAATAAATTATATTTAATAAAATTTGATATTTAGGAACCAATCTAAAATATGTCAAGTCATCTAGATAACAAAATTTGCGTAAACCAAACTGAATTCAAAATAATAGCTTAAAAAACAAAATATAAAACAACTTGAGTGGAACCGCTATGATGATGTTAACGTTACTTTACAACAGGGGCCGCAAACTGGCGGCCCGCGACCCACGATCTTAATAATTTCTTTTCTGTCAATGTTTCTAACATCATGCGGGGATTAAAACGGGAAAAAATTCAAACTTCTAAATGTTTTATGACAGCTTTAAACAAAAGTAAAATTTATTACTACAATTCTTTGTACCATGTTTCTATCATCAAATGTTGGCAACACTGTACGGAAGTTAATAAGTCAAAGTTCAGCTCACGGATAAAAGATTCTCGATTAAATGCAACACTTCATATTGCAGCACGAAACGAAAAAGCAGATATTGACATGTCAGTACAGAGGAAAACATGTCGGGTTTCAGGATCAAAATCAAATTAAAAAAAGGACTCGTAGATCAAAATCTTTATTTTTGTAAGTCAAAATTATGTATTTAAGTAATTTTCTTAAAGTGTGAATAAAATGTAATTGAACTTATATTTTCTAAACTTGTTATAATTTTAAAATTTAAAAATAAAAATGTTATAAACTTTAAATTTAAAATGGTGGTGGAACTTTTTACGTAAGTCGTAAAGGCCCGGCAACCAAAGGGCCTTTGTTAGATCCTTTCTTTTTTTAGTTTATGTTTTGGTTCACAGAATAATATTGAATACTGCCCGCGTCTGATTATACATCTAATTGACTGGCGCTGCGTTTGAGTTTGAGACCCCTGCTTTACAACAATGCCATTGTGAAACGCACTCTTTTTTAAGATTTTCTTATCGTTTCCATACTTGTTTTTAACTTTTTCTTTTCTTAACTGAAACTTTAGTTTTATGAAGCGTACACGTAATTACTTAATGCCGCATATGTGCAAAAAAGGTTACAAATAAAATGTACAAAGACCGATTATTAAATAAAAATAAAACCCATTATTATAAATATTTATATTGTTATTTCATTACCAAATTGATTGTGGTAGAATTCTTCACAGGTTGGAAGAAAGAGTGAAAACAAAAACATGCGGTTATTTGGATGTTACTTACAGATATAGCGATTATATAAGATTCAGAATTTTATTTTCTATTTCTTGGAATTCGATGTGAGTGGAATACAACTGCAAAGTCAATGAATGGATTTAAGACAATTTGGTGGAAATAGTAGTAATAGTAAGGAGACGATAAAGTGATATTTTTATTTGTGCGACTTCTGCGGTGAATCAACGCAGGCTCGTTATAATAATAATAATAATAATAAAATGATCTCGACTGGTAGCGCCTTGTCTCTATCATCGTTTATAACGAATATAATATTACTAAATTTTTATTGAGTTCATTTAACTTTCGTCATAAATGTTGATTTAAAAGTGATTAGCTGGAAACAATACAAATAAATCTCTGACGCCTTTTCATTCCAGAAAAGTAGTGGGCGGGTGACATTTTAGTCCTAACCTTTTCGAAAATCGGTAGATAGCAGGCTTTCACTTCATTAATGGCGTAAAATATGTATAAAACTTTAAAATACGGTATACATGATATTCAGCTCATCCAGCTGAAGGTTTCTAGTTTTGTAAGTCTGTATAGATTACTATAGAAACTACAAAGTTTCGGAAGAAAATGTTGCATGTTTAATTGGCTATGAAATAAAAATGGATTAAATTAAATGAATGTCATTTAAAGGTTAGCCTCCCCGCCTAGAGACTGGCCTTTTTCACCCTGAAAGTCATATGCTCCTATTCATCTTGTGTTTTTTTTCGTTTCACTCTTTTATCTTTGTTGTAGCTGTTTTAATTTGTTATTATTATTTTAATTAAATAATTTATGTTAATTTTAATTATACGCTGACGTCAATAACGTATTAAAAATATAAATATGCTGAATAATTAATTGATAAAGAAACCGAGTAAGTAGCTATAATGCTATCACTTGGTCCTGAGTCAGAAAGATTCAAATCTAATCCAAATGTGTGCAAAGAAATCTCTTAATTTATCTCTTTGTTCATTTTAAGAGCATATTGGCTTGATATGAAGCACAGTAAGGAAATAATGATTAAGTCTGTTAATTTTTTTTTAAATGATAAAGTAAGACATAGCCACGTGCAAAATGATTTAACATAACAGATAAAATTCCCGTACATGGTTTCATTTGTGATAAAACTATTTCCAGACAACAAGTCACTTTCTTGTTGAAAAAAAAAAAAAATGCTAAATCTACCTACATCTACAATCTACATGGTGGTCTGTCTACTATGCTCAAATTTTTGAATCAAAATTGGTTAGAAGAAAAGATTACTAAATTAAATTTAACAAAACTACATTTCACGCTTCTTCATTTAGATAGACGAAGTAATTAGAACTCTACAGAAAAGAAACGTGCATCTATGCTATACAGAAAAAAAAAAAAAAGACACAATGCTAAATATTGGGATAATACGCATTCCTGAGACAATTCATGGCTTAACCAAGTCAAGCCAATTCTTTTAGCTTTAATAGCGTAAATAGATCGACCAGTGTGATTACACTTTATATTGAAAATGTTTTTCATTGCAGAATAGGTGAGCCATAGAAGCCAGAAAAAGCTGTCTGCAGATTTAAGTTTAAATTCGAAAGATTTTTGAAACACTTAGCTGAGGTGATTATGGGTATTAGTAATTTTAACCATAAATGATTTGATGTAAATTAACAGGAAGTCAACTAGCATATTCTGTTAAAGAGAAGATACAGTACCTTAATGTTTGGAAGGATGGACAGTTTGTGTGCCTTTACATGAGACTGCGAAAAGTCTGATATGAAGGACTGAATCAGTATGACCAGGGCAGGATAAGCTACAGCTTAGGGCTTCGTATTACAAGTGGCTTCCTTACTAAGATTTACTCAATAGAGGGGATCTCTTAAGTTATAGCTTATGGGTCACAACAACCCTATATTCGGCTCTGAGTATGACTAACCCTCGCAGCTTTTGCCCTGTGCTATTTATGTAAGATCTTTTATCTTTTTTTAATGGTGTATAGTATATGTGGAGCCTCCGTTAGTTCAGTTGGTTGGCCTCAGCCTTAGTTGAGGCTGAGGCCAAACATTTAAACAGCAGTTCAGTTGGTTTAGGCGAGCCCTTTGGTTGGAAAGACCAGGATTCGAATCCCGTCTATGACAAGAGGAATCCTTATCAGACGTTTTCAAACAATTGTTGCGTTAGCCGGTCTCATATGGAAATAGAGTGCTTTTTTTTTTTTAACACTGGGAAACTCTGGTTTTTTGACCCTCAAAATATGCAAGCAGGCCAGAAGAACACACGCAATATACAGATATCGAGCACTACGGAATAAGGACTGCCACCCTCTTCCTTCGGATTTGGTTTCGAACGCCTACACGCTAAACTATGTGTCAACTCGTACCTTTCTTCCTTCCTTCCTGATGTATGCGCAAGCGTACATTAGGGAGCAAGGAAGGGCAATACGTGTGTCTTCTGAAGATGCAAATGAAATATTGACGACATGCAGAACTTAAAATTCATCTGGCGTCTTTTTTTTTTTTTTTTTTTTTTTTTTTTTTTTTTACATATTGAAATTTCCACATATCTCGCTTTATGTCCAGCTTTCTATTGCGATTTTCTGTTCCATGGATAAAGAGTAACAGAAAATAGCGAAGGCAATGCAGAAAACTGAATATTTTAATGCATAGGAGTAATTTTTGAAACATTTATTATTGACTATAACGCAAACCTGCAGAATTCTAAAGTCAAGATTTGTAGAATGAATTAATTTCAGATATAGAAATAACTTCAATTTGTAATTATAACACAGCAAATACACACACACAAACCCACAAACTTAATCTAGTTAAACAGTAAGCGAATATATTTAGCTAAAATATATATCATTGTATTAAAATAATATGTGTTATTTATTTTTATTTATTTATTTCAGAAATAGTAAATTATTGTTTACTATTTCTGAAATATGTTCGATTGATGATGATCATGGCAATATCATGATAATATTGGTACGGAGGATATCTAAAATTGTAAATGTGGGAACGTCATTCTCAAACAAATAAATTTCCAAACATTCTTAAACGACATACAAACATTTCCAATGACATTCTCGAGCAAATAAATTTCATAGGTGTATGACCGCTTTCAGTTACTGAAACTACAGATTTAAGAATTCTCGACTTTCTATCCCCCAAAGAGAGGGTCAACATGTCATGAAATATCTTGCTATTAAATTCGTCTTTGGGAGTGAGTAAAACTTCCCAGGAGAACTGGAAAGCAACGTATACAGACATTCCCATTTGCCGAGATTTATATTCTTGGACCGTTGTACAACATAATGGGGATGGGGAAAAGGAAGAGTAAATGAGTATTGACTATCTTGGAAGGGGGCTACTTGAGTGTTTACCCTTAGGGAAAATTTACTGCGGATATTTCTTTGCATAGCTATCTATATATCTCTTTGCCACAGAACTTCTTTCAACAACTGCTCAATGCTATAGTCAGGTGCTGTAATTGCTGTATTTTTTTTTCTAATATAGGTGTATTAAAGAAATTATGTTTATCTGAGTAATAAATGGAAACTGTTCCTCGGAGAGAGTGAGTGAGAGAGAGAATATGCCTTGACAGAGCATTCCGAAGAACTGCACGCTTTTTTTTTTCTCCCCTTTTGAAGGACCGGCTTCGAATTCCGTCTTTTTCATGATAATTCCATCCATGAAAGCTTGAAACTACAACTATTACTGTGGGTGGGATAATTGTCTGATAATCCTGGAACCGATTCTCGACACCAAACATGAAAACTCTTTTTGAGCGCTTAAGGCTTCCAACAAGCGAAGTGGTAGTCTCGTACTGGGCGATGAAATTCATTTATCACCTAATAATAGAATACGTTGTGAAGAACATTCGAAGTTGTTCAGCGGAAGGAGAATTAGTTGGTCTGAAACGGAGTTGATAGAATGCTTCTTCCTAGAGGACACACACACACACACATGTACAGTCGCCCTCTAATATGACTTCTCTACTATGACTAATATGTCTGTCATTCTCTCGTCTCTACACTTTACATTTCTACTGGAATAATCAGCGTAAAGTTTACACAATTTACCACAGTTATGGGAATGACACTATACCGAATTACTGTCATATGCAGCGATCTACCATACGAGACTACCATAGTCATACCATAGCTGTTGTTGCATTAAGAATGGGTAATCTCATGCGATATTAAATCACGCATCACTAGCATAATAATAATACTCTTCACACAGACTACAACACACTGGCCAATTTCTGAATACCTGACACTAGGCTGACCCCAAAGAGAGACTGTTAAAAGGTGGTCTCGTTATAATAAACACTCAAATCAGAGAATGCGTACAATCATTTTTTCCACTGAAGCATACAAACTCATGAGCAGTCAGATTATCGCACTGTGACTGTATATATATAAAATGTATATTTTTTACATGCTCTCAGTTAGAGAAATTTAAACTGAATTGAATCTCAGCAAATGCCAGTTTTACTTAAGATTTTACTTAGAACAAACTCGGATTTTTCATCCTCAAATAAGACAGGCGATCGAGTGCATGTCTACAATTAACATATAATATACTCGTACCTGCCTCAGAGCTTAGCTTCTTCAGCTTTCTGAATTGCAGTTGTCACTGAGGGGAAATAAAAAAAAAACGGATCATAACCCATTTCAACTGCCAAAATTTCATCGCATTTAGTCTCAAGCAATGCGTCCTTAAGACTAAATATGAAAATGTTACCTAATGCCTAAAAGAATGATAATGGCCTTGGACTAAAAAACATAAAAGGAGTATACGGATAAGAACTTAATTACCTAAAACAATCAAAAGTTACAAAATAAGAATAAGATAACAGAATCGCAGCTGTTTCTCATTCTGTTATCTTATCCTTATTTTGTAACTTTTATTTTAACTTTATGAAAACAGTGAAAGTGGACAATGACTATGTACTTACCCAAGCATTATGTAAATACTAATTCAAAGACGCATCATTATTGATAAAGATTTTTGAAAAAAATTCTTTGATGATGAAAAACTAATAGATTAAAGTAGTAGAACAATAAAATACTGAAATAATGTTTTTGTAGCATTGAATTAAAAAAAAAGAAAGAAAAAGAATTTGAATGAAAAATGTTAAAATGGTGCCACTAGTGCTGTCGATGATAAGAACCCACCACTTTGTACCTGACTCGAACTCGGATGTGGGAAAGTCTTGTATTTGAATCCTTCTATAAGAGTTAATGAACCTTTATAAAACTTTTTTTAAGCTTTTTTTTTTTTCAACTGAAAATGAACTACCTAGTCTCTAAGGCAGCATAGTTTTCACGGTGGGGGGAACTCTGCAAAGACAGACAAACCAGCCAGAGAATTCACGCATTGGCATATACATGGCAAATTAATGGCCCGGTTGTTAAGCACTCGCGAGGGACCCAGGGATTTTTCCAGCCGGAAGACCCTAGGTTTGAATTTTAGCCAAGACTCAATATAAGAATTTCCTGACTGAAAGAATTATCTATTTTTAAGATTTTCATCTTTTAAAATGGGAAATCCGACCGAGAATGCACGTAATTAAGGCATAACACCGCTGATCCGGTAGCCTTAGTTACTTTAGCCATAATTACAACCAAAAACCTAGGGGGAAAAAATTCCAAACTGCATGAAAATTACTTCTATAGCAGGCTGCTGGATCTAATACGTAAAGGAGAATGGGATAGGAAACATTTTATTACAATAAGCTTAATTTGAAATCTATATTTCAAACATTACAATTTTAAAACCATCAAAAATCTATCGACAAAGCAAACGGAGTTTTTAATACCACTACGCAAGAATAAAGGAGAAATTTACCTTTCCAAAAATTAGCAAATAATTTTTAAATTGAATGTATATTTTTCTAACTCCAAATAATATTTATATATTCTATTGTCGAAATCAAAACTTTTTTAAGAGAGTCACAAAGGTTTTGCGTATCTGATTTACAGAATAACAGTATTCGATTTTCTTTAACCTAATTATGTTTCTAGTTTTTTACCAATAAAACAAGTAAGCTGGATAGGAGATAAAAGAAAAAAAAGGCTACCTCAATTAATCATGAAATGCATTTGGAAAGGTGAGTTCATTTAAAAAAAAAAACCCATTAAACTTGAATGAGGAAAAGTATTTAATCAAAGCAAGGTTCTAATATTAATATAAAACGAGTCATATACAAGTCAAAACATGCAAAAAAAAAAAAACATTTGATCACTCATATCTTTCTTTCTTAATCCTCCTCTTCTACCTTTTAAGGTGGAGGTTTCTTATTCTTGCAGCCACAACCGTCTCGAGGATAAGGTGGTTAGCGCTATGCCTCCCAGTGTGTGTCATATGTCTGCAGATGCGTGCACGGCCCCGGTTTGCTTGTTCTAGCGGATGAAAACCCCCTACCTCAATATGAGACCGGCTAACTCACCTTTAGTCGGAAGAAACCGTATAAAGGCTCCTTACGTCACTGACGGGAATCGAAACCAGGTCTTTCCGACCAAAGGGTTTCGTCTATACTGACTGAGCTACAGAGGCTCGATCGCTTACATAAAGAATAATAATATGGACAGCAGAATAGTTGGAATAAGGCAACAAATTAGAGAAAACATTTCGTTTCCGTGAAGAAATGGAAGTGGGAGTGCCTTCTAGTCCGAAGAGGAAACAAGTGAGCTTAAAAAACAATGGTATGAATAACTGGGTAAAGAAAGAATCTGGAAACTTACATGGATAAGATGAAGATGGAAGGTGGAAATCTGGAAGCAAAAACTATAGAGATCTGGATGCTTGCTAATGCAACAGACAGAAAACAGGCGAAGAAGAAAAAGGGGAGAGAAAAGGAAAAAAAATTGAAGAACAGCTACACAACCCTCTTTAATGTTAATGCGGTATCCATCTGGAAGAAAATGTTTACAGATGGGTGTTAACTCATGTGCGCTCTAGTCAACATTCTACAGTATATGTTAAATGCATTCAGGGTGTATTTACAGTATATTAAGGAATCTATGCCAAGATTCTGAACATATAATTTACACCCATGTCACTCGATCTTTCAAGGCAGACGGCTGTCCAACATTAAAATTTCACATGACCATGAATATCAGGTGGCAGGAGTTCAAATATGCTAAAGATAAACAAACAACCGTTTATGTTGGCCAGAAAAATAAAACACTTGAAAAAGTTTTATGACATTTAGAAGCGCTTACGATATAACACTTAGATGAAAGTAGAAAATAATTTTAAAGTTCTTTATGAAAAATAAATTCGATTCATTTGATCAAATCCCAACTAAACTGAAGAAGAAAAGTATTAATTTTATAGTTTGTCGTTCATTGTTCATGATCTGAGTTTACCCTCATAACTGCTGCGTGTAACTCTTTTAAAGTATATAAATGATAATCTTTATATCTGAGTCTTATCACACTTTCTCGCATCGTTAAACAGTAGAAAAATATTTAATATGGCCAGACCTGAGTAGGATCTAAACTCTGTTTTTACCGTATAATAAAAATATATAGACTACACATTACATTTTCAAGTGCTTCATCCAAAGAATTATCACATGATAGTTCGATAAGGTAAACATATCAATGGCGTGACTGTCAAGCTCCATGAAGCTCTTGGACATCATTAAGTGTGTTGATTGATGCAGAGAAGCCAAGACGCCAAACAGAAACAAAGCGTAATTATCTTGTCATAAACGCTCAGATTACTACCCAACTGTTCTCTCTGGAAAACTTGTTCAAATTCACATGTTATAATTCTAACGAAAATTCTAATGAGGAACAAAAGAAGTGTTCCCCATTTTCCTGGGAACACAATTTATGTCTAATATAAGACCACATAACTAGCTAATTAAAGCACTATAACAACTGCTAATTCATTAATTAGATAACGTCAGCAACTGTTACTATATTGGAAGCATGCCTTGGGAAGGGGAACAATACTAAATCTATTTTACAATGTGAAAGTTCCCTGGAAATGATATATAGAAATAAATGAGAGGTAGACGCAAGGTAAGCATTTACACGACACACTTTCCAGATCTATTACGTGCAAATTTAGAACTGTGACAAATTCTAGATCAAGGCAAATCACAAAGCACGCAGAGAACACACACACACACGCAAAAAGCAACCCAGATACAACCCACGTGGCTTAAAGCCAATCATGTCCTCTTACCTTTTAGAATGCAGGAAACGGAAGAGTGGACTAGCAGACATGGTAGTGTCTAAGCGATGCACAGTTTTCTGCCAGAGCACTAGTAGGACTTGTTAATATATAAACTAGCTGGTGAGCCATCCCACTTGGACTCGCCCATTTGCGAGGAAGGTACAAAGTCTGTGCAAGCCACGTGCTTCGAACAACTAATGTTTTCATTTCTCTCTTGACGTAATCAACGATTAGACATTCAAGAAACAGTCCACCTTGTAGAGGTCACTTAGCCCAAGGTATGCGCCGACTCCCCGAAGCGAATACATTAGAATTGGTAACAACCCAAGTGATATCTACATCTGATGAAAAGTTGAGAAACTGCTTTCAGCCATTTGGGACAACTACTGGGACCATGAAGTGCGCATTCATACAGGACCATATGCATATGCATAATGCATAAATAGTGTAATAATTCATCACACGTGATTTATTTATATTCCCCCCCCTCATCTAGAAATGTTTGCTATTAGTCTTTGCGACCGCCATTTTTAAAAGAAGGATGGTATTTTTAATTACCAACAATGAATAAATATCTTGCTTATTTTAATTTCTTTATATTTGATGGAAAGCACACTGCCAGTTCCAAACAGACATTACACTATCTCTTCCTATTTGTTATATTGTTAAGCCAAATGGAAAGAGATATAACTCTACTTAACAGAGCTTCTGAGTGTTTAATGGCCATGTTATATATAACGATATTGGCGATATTTTTCACGGTTAATATTTCTCAGAAAAACAAGCTTGTCATTATTTTTTTTACCAAAATCACAAAACACTGCAAACGATTAAAACAGTATTAATATTTTAGGGAAGAAATGCTCTTTTTTTTCTGTTCAAGCATATTGCCATAAATCATGTTTTAGTCAAAACGTTGGGAATTGATAGAATTTGTAGAATCACGCTGAAAGCGGAAGAAGAAATGAATAGCTACTACGACTTGCAACGTTCAATTTTGAATTACAGCTCTGAACAAGATGGATGGTGAGCATCTAGCAATATTCAGCATAAGTAGATTTAAAAAAAATGAGAAATTTAAGATATAATTCAGGTATATGTGTTTATTTATTAGAGAGTAGTTTGTCTGTAATTAGGGACAGAACAACTAAGATTAAGAGACAGTGTATTATATCTGTTAACTGTGCGTGTTTTTTCAGCCGGGATGGGTGGGTTGGTTGCTTTGGGAGATGAAAAATCCTTTGCTTCCATATGAGATCGGATAACTCACTTTCAGTTCAAAAGTCCTTACAAAGGTTATTCGAGACAGGATTCGAAATTATTGCCAAACGAAGGACATCGTTGTTACCAATTGAACTACGGAGGCTTCTCGTTCTTAAAATCGTGTAATTTGGTAATGAGACTCAGTCATGAAATAAATAATAAAATATTCGTTAAATAAAATGAATATTTTATTTACGTGACGATAAAAATTAAGACTGCTCAAGATGCTAGTTGGAAAGGTGTTTTCAAACGATAAAGTAACGAGGGATTAAAAACTCCACATATGGCAAACATAATGGAAGAAGAAAACATATTAAATGAAACAGTTCAAGTTAAGAATTGGGATTAAGAAGAATCGAAAAAGAAAGATGATCAAGAAAATGATTGATGGATAGAGTAACAGCAACTGTGAAGAAATGGAATTGAGAAGGGACATAAATGAAAAAAAAAGGGGGTGGGGTAATGGAAAACTTGAGGAGAATATATGAAGAAATAGTATTTGGAAGTAAGCTACCTTCTCCCTTTCCTATTGGAAAAGCTCGAAGAAAAAGAGAAGAGAAGAAAATGGTTAAATAACTAAAAAAATAACACTTTAGAAATTCGTTTTTTAAAAAAGTCGTGTGTATATATATATATATATATATATATATATATATATATATATATAGCTTCTTGAGTCTACTTTCATCTTCATACTTCAAAGCAGGAAAACCCGGAGAAAACGTGCAGTTAATATATGTAAACTGGCCTCGTAGTTTTAATTACTTCGGCTTTAATTCCAACCAAACCAATCGTCTACTTGCAAATCTCCTCGTAAATGTGCGCATGTATTCATTTAGCAATGAAGCTGGGGGAGGCTGAAAGTCTGAGAGAAAGCGCTTAATTAAGAGACACGAATTCAACAGTAACAGAAACAATATATTTCATAGATTAAAATTTGGGGGGAATATATGCCCATAAAAGGCTAAATCAGGTATAGTTATACATATACCTGATAAAGCTATGTAAGGTTTCCATAATAAGGTTTTCTTTTCTTTTTTTCTTTTTTTCCTCTTGATGTCCTTCATGGGTTTGATGGACATTGGTAAGGAAGGGAGAAGGACGGGAAAGCCAGTTCTCTTACATTCGAGGCAGCACAGCACAGCACAGCAGGCCACCAATTAGAATACGAGAAGCAATAGGAGGCTTCTGGATCACATGGTCAATAATCGCACCTTTATCGGGTAAGTCAGTAGGGTGCTTTAAGCAAAGGAATATGAGAAGTGTGACAGAAGTCGCATTTGGAAGGAACTGCCTCTTCCTTTTGTAAATTGTATATTCATAAATAAATTTTAAAAAATCACTTTTCATTTCATGTTCTCCTTAACTCTAAACATTTAATTAGAAAAAAAAAAGCATGACCAGTAAAACTAAATGCGATTAAATCTGGTGTGGTAAAAAATAAATAAATAAATGAACCTTCAAATATATTTCAGCTCATTCATTACCAATAAAGCACTTTTGTTTTTGATCTTCACATCCCCACTGGCTCTTCCTTACTGAATCTCTGCTGTCAGGGTTTCTTATCGCTCACTCAGCTTCTATTTCCATGAACTCCCTCCATGATTCTTTCCAAGTTGGTATCAGTGCCTACGTGTGCGCAGATGCTTAAGTTGCATTCGGTTCCTCCTCGAAATTCTTTCATTTTTAAGCATTTCCTTGCTTATTTGCTTTCCTTAACTAAACAAACATTTTATTTATTTATTCAAATGTCGAACTTCTGATATTCAATTTCTACAGCAATGCAGTTTTTTGCTCTCTTTCCAATCAACAAGCTGCAGGTTTGAATCTCGCCTTGGGCATGGATGTTTTTGAATGCGTTTAGGCTCGAGACGAATTTCATCACCGGGCGGGAGACCACCGTTTGAAGTGGCTTGAAAAAAAGCTTCAAATTTGGTCTCTAGAGCAGGTTTCCCGATTACGTGACATATAAAATAAAATAAATACAAAATTGAAAAAGTGTCCCTCCCATATGTACCAGATTTACAACTTTTTATGGAATTCGCATAAAAAGAAAAATTTACAGATATAACATACTCGTACTTTCCTCATAACCTCAGTTTCTTGGCGGAATCTAAACAACCAACCAATTACCCATCAATCTCACCAAACCCTTTAGAAAATAATGCAGAAATCTAATTAATAGCGAACTTGAACGAAACGAATAGAAAAAAAATTAATTTATTCAGAGTAAATTTGCCGCCTAATTTAGCGTGATATCCGTGGAAAAGCAAGTAATGTTAAGAAATCCACTCTCTCTCTCTCTCTCTCTCTCTTTATATATATATATATAAAGATAAGCCGAAATTTGAAACGTTTTTATGTCACGTTTTTTTTTTTGTCTCTTCATTGTTTTGAGCCGTTAAGCTGATAAGCCGAAATTTGAAACGTTTCACGTCCAACAATGTGTTTGCCTTCATGAGACAATTTGTTGGACGTTTCAAAACAATGGAGAACCGGCTTACCAGCTAGGAACTCGGAGGGGGGGGAGTACCTTAGGCGCATGGGGAGCAGAGCCACCCTAGTATATATATATATATATATATATATATATATATATATATATATATATATATATATATATATATATATAATAAAATTTGTTATTCGAAATACGATCTACTGGCACCATTACGGGCTTTAGCATAGCCGTACAGTTTTCGGAGCACTGCAGAAAATGCTGCTTGGTTTCGATTGTCTTTAATTCATCGGTTACAGCTTTTTTGAATCGCTGAGACATCTACAAATTAGTATCCTTTCAGCTTCGTTTTCAACAGACAGAGGGATGATAAAGGGTGGGGATACTTTTATTTGTCAAAAAAAAATGACGCACATTTGCAGTTTTGTGAGCCAGCTCGTTATCGTGCAACAGGAAGAAATCTTGCGACCGGAAAGAGGCGGGACGAACACGTTGAATGCGTTTCAAGACACGATTCATAACTTCTTTATAAAACTCCATTTCTGCCTCATCTTCTATCGACTCCTTTCCGTCACGAAATCGCGAATACCACCTGAAGACGTTAGATCGGTTCAGAGCATTGTTTCATACTTTTCATGATTTCGTGTTTCACTTTTCATATCCATGCCGTAAAAAACAAAGTACTTTACACTGTACATCATAACTCGCACACTAAATTAACCTCACTCTCTATGGATGTAGGCATTAGTTGCTCTTACTTAGCTAGTCTGCCGATAGATCGCTTCAGTACTGTACGAACAACAAAATGGACAGCACTCTGCGCGCGCGTGCACTGGTATATCCACCTTACCTTTGCTAGAAACTAGGTCATGGATCAACCCAACTTGGAAACATTAAAAAAAAAAAAAAAAAAGTGGAAACAGAAAATTTTTTTTTCATGTTTGTATTAGAAGTGAAGGAAGGGAAGGGGAGAATAATTTTCAAAATGTATGTAAACTTTTCAATTTCTATCTCGCATTTAATGTATGCTGCTCTCGGGTCAACTAATTACCACCTCTTCCTGAACTACAACTACATTCCCCCCCCCCCAACCATTAATCACACTTTTGCTGACCATCTACTCTGAATCCTCATTACATATTTCCATGTCCGTTGATCAACTGAGTAGGTATCTCTAATTACCTCTAAGTAGGTTCCTCTCGCTATTATGCCCTATTTAAACACACACACCCCACCCACTCCCCCACACACAGGTGTCGCGTAATAATAATAAACAGTAACCTTCGTGTATTATCAACACGGCGCGAGCGCACACATACAGGAGGCGAGAAGCACAGGACGCTACGGGTTACTAATAGCTAAAACTATTCCATACATCTATGTTGCCATAAGTCTGTATTTCAGTGAACGTTAAATTCGAATTTAAAAAATAAATAAATTTCCACTCGTGAAACATCTGGGGGAACAGAACTTCGAAAGTGTTTTGTCACGAACTCAAAACATTGCATTCACTTATGATATTATCATCAATTTTAGATGAACACCAGATGTTATTGTAGTCGATTACAATAAAGATTTCATGCCTAATCTCCGATTAACAACTTTTTCCCCAAATTGCTCTATTATTTATCAGGTCTCTGATTTGATTAGCTCTTACATTTTGATATTCCAAAAAAAAATAACTACATCGATATTTATGTCTTCTTTTTTGTATTATTATTATTACTTCGATATATTTCATTAACTAGTTATTACAAAACCAGAAAATATGTGTGCCCATTGAACTTTGTATTAACGTGATTAACGAGATATGGATTCTCGTTAATCCATATCTCGTTAATTCTTTAAGGAATTTAATTCTTTGCTACCAAATTGTTACCAAAATAAGTGTTAACTGTTAAACGTGGGCTTGAAGCCAACACTAATGATAGTGTTGGCAAGGCGCCAAAAAAATTCTATTTAAAGCATTCGAAGTTCTCATTGTGAATTAATCTAACTTGAATTGTGGGCCTTTGTGTAAAACTGCTAATAAACATAATTAAAACAAATGAATGTAATTACGTACTTGGTCAGTCGCACTGGTAATACATACAAACCACAGCAATCTATCTCACCTGCTTAAATTGAACTGCACCCGTTTGAATCCAGCCATTGGATAAAAGCGAGCCAAGGACAAAAAAACAAAAACAAAACACAATGAGCAAGAAGAGAACGTCCTACAAACCCTTAAGGATATATATACGTGTATATATATATAGACGGCCATCCATTCATATCTAGGATGAGTTAGTGCCATTGGCCCTAGAAATACACATGACCTACCGCTTTCACTCACCACAAAACATCCAGGGCCTCTTGGCTTATCTCAAATAACAAAGTATAGTTTCTTTACTGGCGAACGACCGTTTCAGCATCACGTGCTAAATTTATTTGGTAAACCTTGAACAAAGAAATAATAGAATTAAAACAGCTCTTCTAGTGCAATGGTAAGTGCATGCTTATTAAGATAAGTGACGATTTGTGTGAAATCTACCCTGCAATGAACTGGTAGAAATATCTCAAATAAGGATGTCGTAGCTTCTGGGTGGACTTCGCACATTTCGTATTTCTTAATAAGACTGGTCAATCTTATCCAGTTAAGTGCTGTTTAAAAGAAATTTGCTTAAAAATAGCGATTTGCAATCAGGAATTATTATTATTATGCTCGGGTATTTTTTTTTTTTTATCAAGGAATAAGCTATAGACTATTAGGAAATTCTTGAAAAAGACTGCAACATTTCACATTAATATGATATTTAATATGCTACGAAGAGTTCGGTGTTTATGTTTGCTCCTGTTTATTTGTTTATATAGGAGTAAACATAAACACCGATCTCCCAGTAGCATATTAAATACCATATTAATGTGAAATGTTGCAGTCTTTTCCAAGAATTTCCTAATAGTCTATAGCTTATTTCTTGATAAAAAAAATAAAAATAAATAAAATAAAAATACCCGAGCATAATAATACTTCCTGATTGCAAATCGCAAATTTTAATTAGGGCCAAATTAGAACGGAACGCTGTGGACCAATCTTCAACAGCTTGTAAGATATTAATAATTTCATGCGGTAATTAAAGTGATGGGTCGATACACTAATTAATCCACACGTGATAAGAATGTCTCTTGACTTCTACTTATATGAAAAGAAAGAAAGACTGAAGCAAAAATTTAATTAGGTGCTAAATATTAAAAGGGAAAAAAACATTATTTTTATTTTATTTATTTATTTATTTATTTTGTGAATTCCACCAATGAAAGGTTATAAACTTGTAGTGCATTAGATGGGTGGCTAAGAGTTAGGTAAGTTGGAAATCATCAAACTAGAGATCAAACATGGAACTTTCTTAGACCACATCCGACCTCTGATAATCAAGGTGGTAGTCTGACACCGGACAATGGAATTCGTTTAACACCTAAAGAGACAGAGCGTCCCAAATGTTAAAGAAACTTTGGACATTTTTAGGATGATGATTTGGGGTGTGTCGTTATCTGGTAGGTTTGCATATTTTGAAGAAAAAAAAGTTTCCTGAATAAATAATTCCATCACTTCTGCACCAAATCGAATAATTTATTTTGTTACAAAAGAAAAGATAAGAGAAAACCGTGAAAGTTCCTTAAAACCATACAGGAGTCTAACCAAGGTCTTTCAGATCAACGCGTGTCCTAACTTACTGGACACTACACGGAGGCGCTGTTTGGGAAAATTTGATGTTTGCGTATTTTTTTGTTTGAACATGTTGAAGGATTGCTATTATTGAAGGATTGCCACTGTAAATACATAAATATAATATTTTCTGTACTGTCTTTTAAAATAAAATGATTTGTGTAAAAACAATGCAGCTAACCCATAACCATCTGTTAGCACATAATCTAGCCAACATAATAATGAATAATAAACGTAAGTATAGGAAGGAGGCACCATAAAGTAAGAGAGAGAGAGAGAGAATGAATAAGTGTGTGTGTGTGTGTGTGTGTGTGTGTGTGTGTGTGTGTGTGTGTGTGTGTGTGTGTGAGAGAGAGAGAGAGAGAGAGAGAGAGAGTTATGAGATTTCGTCAGTTTAAAGATGTGGATTTTTTTGTATTTTTATATTTTGTTATTTTTGTTATGATGTATAGTTCAATTTTGGATCGGTAATCGGTTTTCTTATGTAAAGCACATTTTTATCAGATAGCAACGAATTCAATGAAATCACTTTCCTTAAAATTAAATTTAACTAATTTAAATAAATGTATGTAAATATGTAAATTAATGAATTTTTAAGTGATTTTTTGGATAATTAATCCAGAAATACCGCTATATATATAAGCGTCTCTTTATTCGCACTGTTGTTCTTTATTATAAAACATAATAACTACACACACACACACACACACACACACACACACACACACACACACACACACACACACACACACACACACACACACACACACACACACACACACAGTCCACTGAATTAGAAACTTTTATTTTACGTATGGACATGCGACTGCCAATAACGATCTTCTTCAACTCCCTGCGCATAGTTCAGTGGGTTAGGACCAGCTTTCATTAAATGCTTCGATCATTTGCTGCACAAATTGTTCCTGACATTCCTGAAGGATCACAATTACGCCTTTTGGACAAGAAATGCTAGTTATTTTTCCACTGATTAAACACCCGGAATATCTCACCTTTTGAGAAACCTGTCCACCCTGCTGTTTTCAAACACCCACAATAAGTCCTTTATCGAACTCCGAAAGATCCTTTGTTTTTCCCCATTGTGATCAACTATTGACGATTACTGACCAGAAGCATTCTTAAATAGTTTTAAGAGTGAAACTGAATAATAACGATGCTTACGTATATTTGCATAAAAGGTTTCTAATTCAGTGAAAAATTCAGTGAAAAACTCCTGAAAAGTTCCATGTTTATCGCAACAAATTTACCTTCAGCAGCCAAGTTCATATCAACTAGAAAAGTCGTTATACATTTTATAAATGTAGAGTTCCGAAAAGCGTGTAATCAATAACGTAATTATATTTTCTTCGTAGTCGAACATATTATGCAAGTAATAATCCATGCTTACACATTAAGATAAAAAGTCTATATAGTAGTAGTACTTTACAACATTAAAAATAACAGCTTGACACTAAAAGGTGCCTCATCACAGGAAAATATCAGAACCTGTTTCAATACAAATATAAATTCGCACGAAGAAATTTTCTATTCCGCTTCTTGGACTACAAATTTCATTATATCAACCAATAAATAAAGAAAGTAACTGGGAAATGGGGATCTGTTTGTTGTAATTTATGCCTTTGTAAATAAGAAAATGTTTATAAAATTAAAAAAATCGACATTGGGATGAAGAGGATCTTTTCTTAAAAATTTTACTGCTCTCCCACTGGGCTTTAAATCTGTGCATTCTGCGCTACTTTAATTGCATCCGTTTACAGAGGAATATAACTTGGATACATCATCATAGCAACATTATTAATATTTTTATATGAATGGTTGGTAACTATAGCACATTTAATACCATGAGTGAGCTAAGGGGTAAGAATCCAGAAACTCAGTACTGGAGATCGAACGTGGAGATTTTTCAAGCCACTTCGATTAAGCATGGCAGTAGTTGCACATCGGGCAATGAAATTCATCTCTCACCTAAAGACTTTCAAGCATACACGTGAACAGCGGAATTATAATTTACAGCTCATTGGTCGGAGAGCGAAAACGCAAACTGCTCGGCCATCCAGACCCCGCAATAAATGCAATATAAACCTTAACTTACTTAGAAGGGCTCTTTTTCTCTGAGCAGCCTTAAGTTCATCACCGGAATATCAGTAGATATAAATGGAAAACTAAAACAGACTTTCCTAAAACGATGTCAGATCGACATCTAAAGGGATTTTGGAAAACGAACTTAAGAAATATTTGTTGCTATTCAACTTGGAGTGTGTAATGTTATTCTGTTTATTATTTGAACTACATTTTACATAAATGATTGTTTCTATTCATAAGAATGATTTTGCATTCCTTATGTTCATGAATTCTTTCCCTTTTTCCCCAAACCAAATATTTTTAAGAATCTTCAAATTCTTTAAGAATCTCAAATATCTTTAAGAATCTTAAAGCTAAGACTCTATTATCAATGTGACATCGACTTCGTCCTCTATTTTAATTCCTCAAGGGTCCTCTTGACCCAAGTTCTGTAAACTTCGTCTTACTAGTTATCACTAGGATGATAGCAGCAAAGGAGATCAAAGTATGTCAACGCCAAAGTCTGAAAGGCTTGAAATAACTTGGGATACAATGAACCAACTTTCTGTAGTTATTCCGTTCGATCTCTAATAATAACAGTTGAACTTACTGACTACTTAAATAAATTACTGTGCAAAGGATTCCTCTTGAAAGACCTGAACATGCTGCAAATGACTCACAAGGAAATTAAATACATAACCCGCAGAACACAGAGAAGATTTAAATTGTTTTCAACTATGCATTGAACAGAAATATGATAGACAGATCGTCGGTTAGTGGCTGGCTATCCGGTCGGAATATTTCTTTTATTCAACCAGTGGCAGATCCAGAAGAAGAAGAAGAAGACAAGAAAGTTCACTTGAAACCTCTCCCCTGTCCACCAAGAAATCAGAGAAAAACAACAAAATCTATATTTTTGAAATTAGAGTGCAAATCAAAAAATTCAAATAAATACTATGAGTAAAAAAAAAAAAAAAAGTAAAAAAGAAAGGTAAAAAAAAAATCCAAGAAATATATTTCGCTCAATATTCTCCCCCCCCCCTCAAAAAATAATAATCGGATTTGCTACTTGTGAACAGCTCTTCTTATTGAAAACCAAATTTTAATATCAAATATTTCCGATAGGGAAAGATAAAAGGTTGTGTTTTCGATTTTCCGAATGAAAAGTATTTCATTTTAATATTTTGTTTTAATATAATAATTGTAGAATAACTGGAAAATGTGCGAAGCGATGGAGAAGATTAAATCAGGAAAAGAAGAATAGTCATAGGTTTATAAATCACGAGCAGTCTAGAAAGATTGCTGAGGCGCAATAATCAATCAAATGCAATGTCAATATTTATCCCATGTTAAAGAGCAACTTATGTTACCATAGTAACCGAGTTCATTTTGTTAGTATCGTGTATCCATTTAGTAAATTCCCACCAAAAAACAAGTAAATACGTGGTGTTAAGAGAGAGGGAAGATTACCGTTGATCTTGTAAGCAACTTTTTTTTTTGCTTATGTTTATGTTTTATGGTTATTCAATAATTAATTAATTCCTCTGCAAACACTTAAGTAAATATACCTCTACAATTTACCCCTATTCACTCAGTCAGTAGATGAAAGTATGTTTTCTTCGACAGATATCCAATAATCTGACAACTAACAATATTTTAACAGTATGTGCTTATATGTCCTTCGACCTCTCCTGTATTAGATCAATAATAATAATAATAAACAATTTTAAAAAATTCTCAAACAAGATGCTTGGGAAACGTTAGGTCTAACTCATCTGTCACATCGATAATTACGATTTTCTCGCAAACTTCAGTTAAAATGTGTTTTACAATACTCACTGCGTCCTTGGGAAATCACTTTCTTTAACAGTGCTGAGTATTTATTAATTTATTAATAAAGTAATTTATCTACAAACTAACCGAAGAACATTCTTCACAGTTCAAAAAAAGAAGAAAAAAAAGAAAGAAAAAAAGTCACATTCATTAGCTTCCATAATGACTTCTCTCTAGCTTCCGGGTGGTACCACATTCTACACCTGTAATTTAATATTTTCTTAAAATAACGCAAATGCACTTGATATAAACTAATATACCATGAAAATTTACAAATGTAAATGTAAAAATTCACTAACTTATCATCCATATGCAATCAAACGATGTACTTTTAGGTAGTATCAAAAATACTTACAGATTATTCACCGTTTTTTCGCTATAATATTCAGGATTAACACAAATATATCCGAACAGTTTCAAACATTCATTTTAAAAATCTAAATGACACAAAATGAAGCTTATGTCCCTGGAAGGAGGGCCTTAGTTTAGTTTAGCTGGCCATTGCAACTAAGGCTATGAGAGCAGTGAATTTAACGGATGAAAAGAAAAATCGAGTTTCCGTACGGGGAAAAAAAAAAAAAGTGTCCCTCCACTCAAATGAGACTAGATAACTCACCTTATAAACGCGTAGACAGAATTCGAAACCAGGTTTTCTTCTTCACCGAAGGAGAAATATCGTATTATCCTAGCGATTAAGTTACAAAGGAGTTCGGAGAGCTTCAAAAAAATAACTAATGTGCTAGTAGAGTTTACGAATTTCTTTGTTTACTTTATTTACTCTTTTCCTGCAGAATGACCGAACTTTTCTTTTGTAGCTGTTGTTTGACATATATGTTTCATATACATGTGAAATATAATTCGAGTGTGAAAGAAAATATTACAATTTCTTGTAATCTGGCTGCCTGTACACAACAACAATTCAGACGTATAGTACTGTAGAAACAGCCGATGGTTTTCGGTAATCCTTGGAAACTACAGTACATATGATGAAATCGACAATATAAAAATTCTGAAAAACTATAAACAAACTGTTGCAGAACGTTACGTCAAATAACAAAAGGTTACGTTAGAATTTTACCACGTTATGGACAAAACAGACCATCTTCGTACAGATGAAAGTTATTTGAGCCTACTGTTTTTAGTGACCAGAAGAAAGAAAACAGCAGACAGAAATAGATTCAGCTTGAAACCTTTTGTTTTGCTACCCTAGCAAAACAAAAGGTTTTGCTAGGAAATTTTAGGCATTCCATAATAATATTTTACTCACTTTTCCTGAACAAGTTCCTGGAGTGAAGTTGTCTGTTGGCACTGTGGGTGGGAATATGCAGATGAGTAAGGATACACGTTGATCTTTTCTCGTTCACCCCCTTCTCATCTGCACATCCCTACTCATGGAACCAACGGACAACTTTAGCCTTGTTTAGGAACAAGTAAAATATTATTATAGAATGCATTGCATTTCACCAGAATACCAGTTTTCGAAGTTCCTTCTAAAGGTGTAAATTTTATTTCTGTCATGTTGTTGAAGTTTTCCCGAAACTCAGTGAGCCTTTTCACCGTTACTAGAAATATTTACGAATGCCTCTAGTTTGAACTTGGCAAGTATAGTCCGCTATTTTTTTTAATTTAAAAATGCGACGATGCTCTATCGAATCTACTTTTCTTTATAATGTCAGCTTTCTTTTAGAAAATAAAATGTCACAGGCTGGAGGAGGAGGACGTTGAAATAACAATGGTCCTGCTGTTCATGAACAAGCATTCTTACACAAGTAAAAGCAAAGTTAGCGAAAGCATTGACTTGGTGGAAAGAACCGATCTTCAGTGCGCAGTTGCTCATTTTTTACACTGCACATCTTTTCGTAGATGCTGCAGACATATGAGAGAGATGTTGGTTCATAGACTAATCTTTTAAAACGAGATCTTAATGCATTCCATCAATATCGAAAAAAAAAATAAATAAAATAAAAACTTTAAGGATCTTAACCTCTTTGGCCTATATGACAACCTAGGAGATTTTCTTCTACCTACATCTAACAGAGAAACTTTGTATTAAATGAAACTTTGTGCATTGTAGACAGATGGATGGGGAACACGTTAGTTATTTAGAAAGAAGAAGAAGAAAGAAAGAAAAATGACCTAACAATCCAATAGCGAATTATTTTAGAACCAAGACAGTTATTGCAAAATTGAAATTCAAATTACAATGACTGCTTTTTTGGAAGTTGCCCAAGACAGATCATTCCCCCTACCCCTCAAACATGCACAAGGCATCAAACACGTGACCTTGTTTTTTTAGGTCATTTCAATAAGTGTATTCATTGAAAGCGTTTTAAGTGGGTACATTATATTTTATATTTTGCAGCGAAAGGTTAGCTTGTAAATGTTCAATGTTAGGTCATTAAACATTAAATCATCCAATATTTTATTTTATTTTATTTTTAAATCCTTCAGTATGAGTACCACTAATAACTACTGAAATTCGAATTTGGCTAAACAAATGTTTGCTTTCATACACATGATTATCATGTACATGAAAACAAACATGAATTATCAGTTAATAGAATAAAAACTTAGCTTAAAAATAACATCTGTTGAGTAAATTCGCTGTAATGTTATGGTGTGAATGTTAGTTGATTTTTAATAATTTTAATATCCGAAAAGCAATTATAGGACCCAGAAAAGAGATTCATATAGTCTTAATACTGCGTTTAGATGATGATGGCAATTTTTTGTTTAATTATTTTACTTTTTATTTATTTATACCATCAGACGAGTCAATAAATCATACTGCATGCCAGCGGTGTAGCTAGAGCTTTTGTCGCCCGGGGCGGTCCCTGAGTTTGTCGCCCCTCTCAATACACACCAAAAATATTACAAAAAGTCAAAATGACGAATAGGGACTTGAAAAATAAACACTATGTTTATTTTTCAAGTAAAACTTTAATTTCAACATTCTAAAATGGTATTTTTTCTTGCTTTTCTGTTAGCAAAATCGTCGATGACATTTGCGAAGTCTATTTCGTAGTAATGTAGGTAATTCTTAATCATTTTTAATTTAGAAAAACTCCTCTCACAACTAGAAACACTTACAGCAGTTGTGAGGAAAATTCGCGGTAGTATTACAATATTTGGATATGAGTTCTCGAGACTGTATTTTTGAATTAACTGCAAAAGTTCCAAAGTGTCGCCCGGGGCAGATCACACTCCCCTAGCTACGCCTTTGCTGCATGCTCAGACCTGGGAAGACATTCTGAATTGTTATCAAGATCCCTAAAATAAACTAATATGATAAAATTGTCTGGAAACAGGAACCAAATACATAAAATAGCCGTTTCTGAGAAAGACTTCTGATTTCGCTGATTTTAGAAAGTGGGAATTTAGCGAAACAGATATTCCTTATACTCTCGGAATGAGGTTAGATCAAGTGTTGATATGAGCGACCCACATACAGATATTGAAAGAAAGATACTATTCAATCAGCTCTTCCTACTATAATTGCTAGAAGACTTTCCAGCCAAGATAAGTCAATTAATTCAACGAAGACTTAAGGGACTGTTATACATCAATGACCGCACTTATTAAAATATCAAAAATCGTCTGGAAGTCCGTCTTGGAAATCCAGAGGTCAAGTTTATCTATTAGCAGGGCAACCTTGAGATATAAATAAGACCTTTGTTTACTCATAATCAGTTGAAAGGTCTTACTTCTAGAAGCTACCGGCGTTATAATCCTTCATATAAATCCTCGATGAACAAAAAGTTTGACAGGCATTGCATTACAAAGTATAGGTATTTGCTCTAATGCAGTGTTTCTCAACGTGGGGCGTACGCCCCACAGGGGACAATTTGATTATTTTAGGGGGGCAATTAGAAAATGTACATGTACATATTTATACATATTTATATTATACTTTTTCAGAACTTGGCTGACTATTATGTTAGAGGGGGGGGGCATCAAAATCTTTGAGACGTTGAGGTGGAGCATGATCCAAGAAACGTTGAGAAACACTGCTCTAATGACTGTCAGCCTAACTATTTAATGCAACTGCTGCCATCTGGTGATTAATTTTGCTCACACAATAAACGAAGTTTTTTTTTTTTTTTTTTCAAATCAAAGGATAGCACAAGAAGATGAATATAAAATTGAAATGGTATGAAATGTATCAGTTCAGTAGTACATATGTATGATAAAATCCAGTGCAAAACATGAAAATATAACTTAAGTCTGAAAACAATATAAATTAAGTACGTTAAAAATAAATCAGCAGATATCATACATTCTTTTCCTTGAGACTTTTCTTTTATTTGCATTTCGCGATGTCTACTTGCAAATACAAAAAGTAAATATTTTTTCATTAAATTAATCTCTACCAGTTGGATCACATCAGTTATCACTCATCCCTCCCCAAAATAAAATAAAGGAAAGGAGAAACATGAGAGAACTTTGCATTACACTAATCAAAAGCATAAGTTACAAAACAAATTGTATGACTGAAAAAGAAACAAGACAGAACTGTGAAAACAGAATATAGTTTATTAGATTTTAAAAGTTAAGAATATGTAGTAACACAATGCAGGTTTCTGAGCCACATGTTGCCTGTCTGGCAGGCCTGACTGGAATTACGAGAGCCAGGTGCAAATCTTGTTAAGACAACTACTTTGTCGCCGGCTACTAGACTGATACACCCCACGGTTCTTTGTAAGTTATAGACATTCGGGTATTCAACCTTTCATGGATGGTTGCTACACAGACAGCGGATTCGAATCACACAGTAGCCTATTTGTGAAAGTCTTTATTTAGATAATTTTCATTGCCTGGTGTAACACTTCCACTTAAGAAAGGTTTGAGTTGCATGAAAGGGAAAAAAGAACGTATTAGTTTCAAAACAATTCAAGGGTTACTTGCTTATCTAATTCTGGGCCTACTCTTGTATATTAACTGTTAATACACAATATCAGTATATTATAGGTATTCGACCTTTCGTGGATAATTACCACAAATGGAATTACCAATAATAATAAAAAAAGTAAGGAAATTTGTTTCGTAATGCCATCCTTGTAGTGACATCATTATCGAAATTCAGTCTGGAGCTTTTTTTGGTTATGGATTGAACTGATTAAAATGTATACTGTAGACATATTTTATGTAATTTTTCCTACTGTTGCTATTAGAATGGTCCGAATGAAACAACTCAACGAATTCCAAGGGTTTACACATATATATATATATATATATATATTGACCCATACATGAACGGTCACAAGACATATAACATTACGGTGTCATGTGTGGGAAAGTGATTAAGGAAAAAATGTAACCTGTTAATGTTTCTTAAAGAGTAGGAGGTTGTACTCAGTGGTAAAAGCAGTATGGGGGCGATTGCTCTAAAGAATACAGGTGGATGAAGGAAGCTGATGAGAAGCCGCTGGCCAACACCCATACACTGTCCAGCTTCTACTCTAGTTCTTCTGTGGTTAAAAAAAATTGGAGGAATGGTAGCAGCCAATTCAGGGGAGCAATGACCGTATGATAAAGTAACTGAAGGGAGTTTGCGACGGAACGTCGTCTATTAATAGGATTGATCCTTCTGAATATCATCATCATCATCATCATCATCATCAAGAATTCTCGGAGAGAGGGATGTTCTTGGATGTTCCACCCGAAATGTGGGAACAGTACTCCAAAGTTAGACGGAACTGAGACTTATTGAGTGTTAGGAGTTGAACACCACGTTTTTCAGAGGCTAAGGAGGATATATAAGTAATACGTGTGTGCCAGGATAAGATGAATGTGACAGTCAATCCAAGAAGAGAAAGTTTATCTTGAAAGGAAACTGGAACATTATCAAAAATGAGAGATGAAGGGTAGGATTTTTCTTGCTGGTAATAAGATAGGCTTGAGTTTTTTTGGCATTGAAATTTACTAAGTCGTGTTCACTCCATTTCAGGATGTTGAGGATGTCAATATTCAAGTCACTGGAAGAATGAGGTATGAAGGGTATTGTCGTCGGCGAAGCTGTGAATATGATTTGAAATCAAAGAAAGGAGGTCATTGATGTAAAGGAGGAAGAGGGTAAATAAGAGCAGAACCCTGGAGGCACTCCAGCATTGATGGGGAAATCTGATAAGATTTCCCTATCGTTTTGCAATAACCAGTCCGTTTAGGGAGAAAAAAAACTTAGCAACCACTCTGAAAATTATTATATGCGATTAAATACACTTTTCATTAAACAGCCTTTTGTAACTGTTAATACGCCATACAGTATGAATTTTGTGAAAATAGCTTTATGGATGGTAGTACTTTTGTAAAAATCTGAAAAGTAAATAAAGTGCGCCATGCACTTTATGAAACTTCGACTCATTTTTTAAGCGTGTTGCAAAATGAGTAAGCATACCTATTAGATTAGTTTTGTTAGTCGGTCTCCGTCTACATCCAAGTTATGGCTACATGGATTTACTGAAATTCGGTATTTGGAAGCCTACAAATTTGTCCAAACATCCAGTTTTTGTTTCAAATGGACTATTTGCAAGGGGGGGGGACCAAATGCTTCGAAATTATATGTAGTTGTAACTCCATTCTGGCTGGAAGGAATAGATATTAATAATTTCGCACTACATAGAATTTAATCAACTTCAGTATTTAATATCTCGGTGTTTAGTATTTAAGTTAATTTTGATTTCAATCCGATTATTTGTAGTGGAAATATCAGGTAAAAGAAAAATACATACACACCTACATCTAGACTGCCTAAGCCAGAAATGGGCCGAAAGTTAATAAGTTATGGTTTTTGACATATTCTTGGGTTTATTATTACGTAGCACCTCCAAAGAGTCCAAGGACTCATCTTATTTGTCTATTTGTATTGTTTTAACCAATGTACTACCATCAGATAGATGGTATTTTCTATTTTCTCCCTCGTTTACAATAGATAAATTCAAAACATTTTGACCCTGGATCTTATTGAGACCATACCTAATTTACATACGAGGGTGGTCTGAAAAGTGCTCGGCCTCGACCATAGATGGCAACACTATTGGCAAGTTTTTTTTTTTTTTTACCTAAGTTGGTACATCTGTCATAAGCATCCATGTGAAATTGCAAGTCATTCTATCAAGTAGTCTGTTTTATACAGCTGTCTGAAGCAAAAGTGTTTTGTTGCTGTATCCCATGAAATGCATAAAATTGAGTATCGTGCAGTTATAAAATTCTTTGTAAAAGAAGGCTTAACGCCAAAAGAAATTCATTCGAAGTTCATAAAAGCTTATGGGCACTCTTCTCCTTCGTTTCCGATAATTAAGAAATGGGCTCTCAAGTTTAAACGTGGCCATACCAGCCTTGAAGATGATCCGCGTGAAGGATCATCTTCAAGTATTGTTTGTGTAGAACATGTAGGATATATTTTGCATGAAGAATTGCATATGAAAAAGCTTTGCGAAAGATGAATGTCGCGCTTGCTCACAGCAGATCAAAAACACACTCGCATGAAAATCTCTGAACAGTGCTTGGAGGGTTTTAACAAGAATAAAACTGCTTTTGTGCTTTGATTTTGATTTTTTACCATGGATGAGACTTGGATTCACCATTACACACCGAATCCAAACAGCAGCCAAAACAGTGAACAGAAGCCGGTTGTTCAGCGCCAAAGAAGACAAAGTCGGCTCGATCAGCAGAAAAGGTCATGGCATTGGTTTTGGGATGCTAAAGGCATTTTATTTATTAATTATCTTGAAAAGGGTAAAACAATAACCGGGGAATATTATTCCGATCTTTTAACCAGGCTAGGCGAAAAAATTCGCGAGAAAAGTCCCGGTTTGCAGAAGAAAAAAAAAAAAAAATCATCTTTGATCAAGACAATGCACCTGCCCACAAAGGTGTTTTGGCAATGGGTTGGAACATTCACCCTATTCCCCAGATTTGGCCCCTCTGACTTCTATCTCTTCCCAAAACTAAAACTTTTCCTTGCTGGTCAGCGTTTTTCTTCGAATCAAGAGGTGATTGCAGCTGTAGAGAGGTATTTTGCAGATCTTACTGAGAACCACTACAAGGACGGGATACATTTAACCCAGCGCTGGAGCATCGCCGGAATAAATGGATTAGTCTTAAGTGAGATTATGTTGAAAAATAAAAATAATTTTTAAATTATAAATTCGTTTTTTCATTGTTAGGCCGGGAACTTTTCAGACCACCCTCGTAGAATATACTGTTAGTGGAAGATAAATGGCATTGTGAGTAGACAGTAGGTTGTAGCGAGGATGGTGTCCTCCCGTCCTAAATGAGTGTTTAGAAGCTCATGTAATGGGGAAAAAAAAAGTAAAATAAATAAGTAAATAAAAATATACGAAACTCGTACAGAAGTGTGAAACTAATAAAGTTTTATCTTAGATTTATATGGTCTTTATGCTGGAAAACTGAATAATTTCAACATAACCATGGAAATATCAGAAGTTTGCATTCGTTTGTTTTTCTCATAGTAGCTTGATGTTAAACGGGGTGCATATTTGAATATATCCCGGTTCACTTCTCATAAAGTACACGAATGTAGATGTATGCAGATGTTGAGTTTGACTATCTACAGGATGCATAATATCCTTCAGATATCAGGACCAATTTCAGCTCAGTTATCACTTAGTTCTAGGACACTGTGACCTTTATAATGTTTCAGTATTATTAGCGCATTCTGCTGATAATACTGAAACATTACAATATTTCCTCATTAAGAATACCCAATATTTCCTCATTAAGACTGTATTTATCCTATATTCTTGGTTCACTTCAAATGTCAAACGCATAAATGAATGTTTATAAAGACTGCGATATGCTGTGCTCCTCTAGTATAAACACGTTTGCTCTTACATTAAGCTTTAAATGTGCTAGGAATTTAATACTGTGGTTGCTGATAATTAATGCCATCCTGGGATAAATAAGTTGATAGGGAACTTTGCTTAGTTAAGGAGATATAGACTCTGAAATCGTGTTTCAAAGGTGGATCAGTGGAATTTTCTAAGTCAAGTCAACTAATTTATAATATCACATGACATACATTTCGAGGTTACACGATCAGTTTAAAATACGTTAAAAATAGCAATTACATTAAACAACCCTCCCAATAAGATGTTTATCATATACATCAGAGTCTGTAGTTCCAAAGTGATGGTGTATGCATCAATGTTTTTTTTTCTTTTTTTAGCTGTAATGATGGCGAAAATTTAAAACAAGTCTCAATATGATATAACCAGAGTTGGTTATTAATCATTACCGAAACAGTTGATGCTATAACTGTTCAGACTGTGATAGTAAAGAATTAACCAACTGATGATTAGTCACTAATCCAGCCATGCAGCAGCGTAGTTATGGCCCAGAATCACATTGAAATAATCGATTTCCATCATTTCGTTTATGTTCAAAAATGCACTTTGAAGTTAGCATAGAGTGATTTTAGGTATAATTACACTATTAAAGCTATGGTAGTACGTTGCGTTTAAATTAAATATCTTCATAATTATCATAATTATTTAATTAACAGTAGGAAAAAGTAATTTAGTATGTGTAAACAAGCAGATGAATTCTACAATATAAATTGTCACAATTAATCAGTCTATTATCATTAAAATTAATCATTTCACTAAATTTACTTCAAATATCTAGGAACTGCTTGAAAAATATTTATGCCAAGCTTACTTATTTCGCCATAGTTTCTTAAGCGTTATTATAATTTCCTACAATGAGTCTGCCTGTAAGCGATATTGTAGTGAGGCCATTATTACAATTTTCCAGATAAATCGGACTCCAGGAGATTTCTGTAGTCAGGCCCGTCTTTGCTAGGGAAGAACCAGGACAAAAAACACGGACGAATCTCAAGGGTTCTCGCAGTGTAAAAATTAAAATATAAAATGCTAGAATTTTTGTTGAACAATTATATATTATTATTATTATACGGGCACTTCCATGGAGTCTGAAGACTCATCGCAGGAGACCCAGTCTATCTGCACAATTTATCATACCTCTCCTTGAACCTACTAACAAACAAAACACTAACAACAGACTCTGGCAACCCATTCAACTCATTCACAACTCTCCAAGCAAAAAATCTAGTCCTCACACCTCTACTAACCACACCTTTATTCAACTTCCAGGCATGAACCCTTGTTCTGTTTCCTCTAGCCAAGTACTGAAACATTTCCCCAGCATCAATCCTATAAAGCCCTTTAAGCAACTTAAATGTTTCTATCATTCCCCTCTTTTTCTCCTATCAACCAACTTCTGCAGTCCACATCCCCTCAATCTATCCTCGTAAGGTCGCCTCTGAATCCTCTCCACTGCTTCCTCATCCCCAAGAAACCCAGGGAACCAGACTTCAGCATAGATTTGGGCGTATCAAGGTCTTATAAAGAGGAATAAAAACTTCCTGTCTCTTCTTGTTAATGTGTTCTTCAATAGCTAAGTAATCTTATGGACTACCTTCGCAATCTTAGCAACGTGTCCTCTAAACTTTAACTCTCTGTCTACCACCACCACTAAATCTCTAGTTTCATCTATTTCCTGGAGATGTATTCCATCGTCTGTATCACCCTGATGGAATACATTGCCATCAGTGTGATATACGGCTTGTAATTTATTTATCCCTAAATGCATCACTTTAAATTTCTCGACTATAATTTGTACTGCAGTCTTAGAACCTCCCTTATGCAAAAGAATTATTTTGTCCTCTTTCCACTCCTTTGGAACTCTACCAGAGCTAAGACTTAAAGAGCCTAGTCAAAAGCATTGCCAGTTCCCTTGCACATTTTCGCAAAATCCTAGCTGATAACTCATCTAAATATATATCCGATAATTCTAATATGGAAATAAAATGCTGAAAAAGTTCAACTTTAGACAACTAACAATCCAGATTTCAAAAGCTAAATATAAAATGCCAATATCATTACGCACTTCAATAATCGTCAGATTATTCCGTAAAATAAATCACACGACTGTTTGATCCTGAGAATCCTAAACTGAGCTACCTATCAATGGTGCATTATACTTTTCGAAACCGGATTTAAAGTAATAAAACAAAGATTTAAAAAAAAATCGATTTTTTTTATCGATGTTTAATATCTGCGTGTTTCTTTAAAGGGTATATTAATATATTTGTTATTATTTATATTTTGCATTCCTGTTTTATTGAAGTATTTATGCGATGTTTGTTTTTACACGCAAATCGACTATAGATAAAACAGTTACAATGTCCTAAAAAAGGGCATTGTAACTGTTATATATATAGGAAATAGTAGTATTATTTTTCGGCACATTACATCAAAAGATAGACATTTTTCTATATTCTTTAGGCGATACAAAGAGAGGGCATTCACTTTATAGGCAACAAATACGCATCTACACACACACACACACACACACACACACACACACACACATCGACATACTTGTCCACAACAAACCTGAGGCGGATCATGAGACGCTAAAGCTTTACGGTTGTAGGAAGTGTGCAAAACTGAGCCGACAGAGACTCGTGGCCAATAACGATCCCATTCTGGTTCTATCGACTGCAGTTACGATCTCGTCAGTGGTCAGGATTTATTCCCTACCTTTATGACATGTCTGAGAGTGAGAGAGAGAGAGAGAGAGAGAGAGGTAGCTTGTATGTAAAAAAATGTAATTAAGTTAAATACACATCAAAGAGCAGATTTCTAACAATACATTCAGGGTAAATGTGATGGAATATGCAAACACACACACACACACATGCATAAGTAACATGGGAGTAGTGTTTGGGGGTGGAGAGAGGAAGGAAACCCACTACCAATCGATAGTTCCAGCACGTGACGATACGATTTGCGGCGAGTTTGCCGTACAGATGTGTTGTAAGATTGGGAGGCTCATCAGTTAAAGCAATGTACCATTATAACTAAAAAGCATCATCTGTTACAGTTGAACACACACACACACACACACACACACACACACACACACACACACACACACACACACTGCTATTATGCGAAAATTTCGAGCCGGTGAAATAAAGGTAATAAGTAAAACTTATCCAGATAGAGAGGAACTAGCCCTTCTTCAAGTACAATGTTTTATGGAGTGTGCTTTATTAAAATACAATACAATTACAAGGAATTTTGAAGGAGTCCGGAAAAAAAGTCTGTTAAATAGAATAAGGTCTCTTTCTACAAAATGATGATGATGATCATTCATGATATAAAACTTTGAATCCTGCATTATTTTAATGGTAATCCAGAAAATGAACCTAAAACAAACTAGTATGGACGAGTTGTGGGTTTGGAAGAAGAAAGACAGTTATCACAGCATGAAGTGAAATGTTTTGTCATTGTAAATTCAAAAGCTACATGTGAAGGAAGTTATTTAGTATTCATTGTTTTGTTTTGTTTTTTCCAAATAATGGTACTAAAGCTTGGAAGAAAACTAAATGGAGAGAGAGAGAAATGTCGTGTGGTGTGTTTAAAAGTGAACTGAATTGTGAATGGATAGAGGCTTGCCGTTTCTTTTCCTTTTTACATAGAATAAAGTGGTAAATTTTTAAGTTTTCTGTATAATATCAGTATTGGTATCAATTTCAGAATCCTTCCTCCAATATGCATGCTTCTAAGTAGGCAACGATGTTTAGCGTCGAATGTGTCACACTCAACATTCAATTTGAAATTCTTATGCAAAAAAAAAAAATTACCATTTAGCAGCAAGTTTGAGTTTTTTTCTGGAAATTTCAAAAACCAAGACAAGCAATCTTCACATAAAGGATTTAATTCTGACATACATGCATAAAAGCACATAAGTATCCAGGCTAGAATAGAGTACTATACATTGGTGTGTACCAAGTCGACGTCGATTCAATTACTTTTCCACTTGGTTGCCAGAGATGTTTGTTTATTCATGTATCCCACTGTGACTTTTTTCCAGGCATAGGAGCAATTGGTGTCACGTGTCTTTAACGACAATGAACATTTCTTTCATGCGATTTCTATTCCGTTGCTGATAAAGCATTCCGTCCCTGTCATGAATCAAATGCATGAGAGAAAGAGAGAGAGAGAGAGAGAGAGAGAGATTTGGATATCTGTCCTGCTTTTAAGAATTTTTTCGCTGGAGCACACTTGACATATAGAAATTGGGCCACTGTGCACACCTTGCGCATGACTGTTTTCAATCTCCTGGCATTTTACACTATTAACTGCAAGATGGAAGGAGATGCCTTCATGGCGCTATCTTGGTCATATGAGGATGTTAATGCTCTTTTCATCGATTCAACTTATCCTATGAAAGATGCATTGTCACATGTAATGTGATCTACTTTATTTTTTAAAACACAGTCTTAAAATAAATAAATTATGGTATCAATTCCTACTATTTCTCCTTCTTTGCGTGATAAGGATTTACTTATATAAAAGAGTTTTAAGTAAATATAGTACTAATATAGTAATAAATAAGACAACACATTCGGAAAGTTTTTTAAAAGATTTTCTGAAATTAGTGGAGTTCTCTGTTATTAGGTAAAAGCACCAGTACAGTAACCAGAAAGTTATGATCCTCTTAGCTCTTATTCTCCTAAAAAGAGATAAATCTTTATTTTTATTTCGGAATATCGTATAGTATTGTAATTTCAAGATACAGGGCAAACACTAGTGAAATAAGAAGGTGTAAGAGCTATAAAAGTTAAGAGTTAACTTAGTAGAGGTATTTAAGAACAACTGAAAAAGGAAAAAAAAAGTGACATCACACAATAGTTCCGGATCCGAAGACAGATCAGGATTTTCGGTTATTCTAGTATAGATATCTTACTTGTGTCTGCAATATAACTGCAGGGATATGTAAGATTCTAAAAAAGGTATTAGTTATAATGTTACAGAATATTCTAAACGAAGAAAAGATAAATGAAGCGACAAATAGCAATTATGAATAACACGCCGACCAAATTTTTCTCAAGCTGGAATTTTTCAAAAGCAACTTTATTGGAATTCTGAATTTTTCTCAACTGTTGTGTTATTATTCGACACACATACCGAAATTTTGATTATTATTTTTGCATGATAAACATCTCTCAAATGAAAGAGTACTGAACTCACCATAAGAAATAAACACACTGTATTAATAACCCATATCAAATCACGAAACTCTATCTACAAAAACAGTTCTGATATTACGTATAAATCTAAGTAAGCGTAAAAGAGTCACGAGTTAGTGTTAAGCAAAGTTTACGTTACTGTTAGCTGAAGCTTTAACAGCATCACTGTACTTCGGATTGTAGGAGCACTTTTTAGACCTCGCTGAGGAAATATTAGCGAGATCATATTTCTGTTACTTTTTTTTCCTTTCTGTATTTTTTTTTATTTATAATATCTCTAAGATTTCTTTACTTAGGCCATTGTTCGCAATAAAAGACTTCTGTTTCTTTATACTGAAAAGTGTGGTTTGTGAAACCCAAAAAAAGTTGGCTGGCACGATCTTAATGTATCTTTCGTGTTTTTCTCCCTCCATGCCTCAAGAGATTTTCCAGACTAGTGAATGCAACAGAAACACCAAAACCCAAATAATTCTATCGAGTAGTTCTTTTCACCTTTGTTAATGTTCATGGCTGTGGGCTAGAACAACTTCTTAATGTAGTTTTTCACATAAACTGGCACATTATTAAGTTAGTTATAGTTTGGTCATATAAGAAAACTGGAGATTTTCGAGATAAGAATGATGTGCGGTTTGTTTATTTTGTCTCAGACGACTAAGGCATTCTGATTAAAAAAAAAAAAAAACATGCTTTGAAGAAAAAGTTTCACTTTATAAACAAAATCAAGAGAGTGAAAGAAGTAGTTTTAAATGGGGAAAGAAGAATGGCTTCAGTGTTGATCAGATTTTGACACTATTAGAATACTGAAGACTACGAGATTAAAAATAATTGTGAGAAAGAGGTTCGGATACGAAATCAAAATCAAGTCATGGTCTAGGTTTACATAAGATAAACTTAATTATAAGGTACATGTACAGTATACTTAGGATTATTACTTGGGTTGTGTAGAAATAGCATCGATAGTCAGTTCCCAAGCCACTTTATCAGTTTTACCTTAGAAGAATGCTATCTCAGACAAAGATGAAAAAAAAAAAGCGTACATACAGTTCCTCGTATCCTTGGAAGGATTCGAACCCAGATTTTTTTCCATGGAGCTTCTGTTGTTCTTCCGATTTCCCTCCAAGAGGTGTAATTTGTAGAACTCAGTTAAGATAGAGACGGATCAGTGAAGCAGAAGATAACCCGAACAATTCAGAGACAGCAAATTATCATAGCGATTGTGGTCAGCACGTGGCTCGCCTACTGTTAATTAATTAATCTTCATCAGTGAGTTCTTCCTTAATCTCGAGCTATAGTTGTTGTGTTGTTTTTCTCTAGATGCTATGGCTGTTTTCTCAAAAATGTAAAGCCAAGATACACGTTATATTTTTTTTTTCAGAACACACACACACACACACACACACACACACACACACACACACACACACACACACACACACACACACACACACACACACACACACACACACACACACACACACAAATTATATTGTTAATTCACAATTGTATTTAATGTAGTTGACCTTATTTTGCTTAACGTTTTTCTTTTTTTTTTTTTCTTTTGGTGGCGAAAATATTATTTCTTGGAAAGTTTTTGTTTTGGTTATGTGATGCTCATGAGTTAATCATCAATTACTAGGAAGAAAAAAAAAAAAACTAATGTGCACACCGGAGACCTTGGTTGCAAATCAAGCTCTGGGTTATGACGTAGTTAAAAAAAAAGTCCACTCGAATCATTCAAAAGAATGGCGAATTAAAATTAAAGTGGTCCGTTGATATGATATTCTCGAAAAAAATAATAGTAGCATTCATTTTCTAAGAAAACGGAGAAAGAAATTAAGAAGAATGTTAAATAGTCTGTTCTGATATGTTCTCTGACTACTGAAGAATTATGAAAAGATTTGTCATATAAAAAGCAAGAGTGCATTTACTACGTAGATACTAAAGGTCTTTGACACAGTAAAGCATAAAACGCTTAAAAATTAAAATAAATAAATAAATAAATAAACAAACCTGAAGAAAAAAACTATGAAACTGAAAGAAGTAGCAAGGATACGGATTTTAGCCCAGTAAACTATTCGCTATAACAAACTATTCCTCTAGTCCGTTTCTTTAAGTGAGAGTTGACTGTACATTTTCTCACAAGAGGAATCAATGTTGCGTTTATGATACTGCTGAACAGAAAGAAAGTCCACATTTTTGTTGAGGGTTGAAAGAAAAGGGAAAGGTAAGGAGCATTGCGCAAGTGTATTCATATATGAATAAATGAATAACAAGCGCATTCACTTGCCATTTTATAGATCAAATTCCCTAACTCTTCCCCCCCCCCGCCCTCCAAGACAAAAATGCGGGCTTTCTGTTGCACAAGTTTCATTTCTACAAAATTATTATTTTTAGCTTTATTTTTTATTTCTACTGTGAGAAATAAATACAGTCGACCTCACTATAGAAAACTCGTAGAAATTAAAGAAATAACTTGTTACAGTGAATAGTTCACTACAGTGAATTATTCACTGTACCTGTGGAACCATGCTCTTCAGAGAGTTAAAGCCTCCAGAAAAGCATACGACAGGACCACCTGGATGGTTGTGTTCTATACATCAACGAGTATCTGAATGACTATGCGAGTGGGACTGAAAAGTTCTGATAACACCTAGAACAAAATTGATATTAAAGCAACTGATATACCACAAGAAAGAACATATCTTAAAATCCTTTAACCCCATGTTTCATCAAATTATTATAATACTGGGCATCTGATTATGTCCAATGAACAGATGGAACACATATAATTTCTCGAGTTTTCGGCAAATCTCTCTCTCTCTCTCTCTCTCTCTCTCTCGTCATGCCATTCCAACGGCTAAATAATCGTCCTCGTTCCTTTATAGTCTCTTGATGATAGACGAATACCAGCCAAAAACATTGCAAAGACTGGGAATATTGAGGGAACGAGTTGGGATCATTATCCATCAATATCTGGACATGCAGAAGCTCCCTAAAGTGGGTCCCAATTATAATAATAATAATAAATAAGTAAATAATAAAAAGTTTAAATAACGCGATTGCATTCTTGCATTCTTCCCAATAAACATAGACGGATATAGTGACCAAGAGAGGGGAGAGAGAGAGAGAGAGATGGTTCCTGAGAAGACGTCTTAAATCAACTCTAATTTCTCATAGATTCAATGTCTTAAATTGGGGTTAGTTCCTGAAAATAGCGCTCTTTGGTTGGAAAGACCTAGATTTTACGTGAAGAACCTTTATCAGGGCTTTTTTAACTGAAAGTGAGTTAGCAGGTCTCATAAGGAGGTGCAGAAAGGTTTTCCCTTTCGTAGAACAGGACAAACCGACTATTAGAACACTTTCCCTTTCGTAGAACAGTTTCTAATTAAGAGAGATAATACACTCTCCTCATAGCCTGAGTTGGTTTGGTCGTAAATCCAAATCAACCAACTAACTTGGAAATAGTTTGGAATATAATATAAACTTGCCGAGTATCATTTAAGAACATTCTTATCGTGAAATGGGATATACACTTGTTACAACGCTGCTGCATCATTTGCAATTATCTGAGAAAAAGTCTTTCCCCTTGTTGCACAAAACCAGTCCTCAGCTGCAGATATGACTTCATCATCTGTGGTAAATTTTGTTTCTTTCAATTGAAAACAACCTGAGTTTCTTTAAATTTGGGAATAGGAAATAGTCAGATAGGGCCAGGTCTGGAGAATAGGGTGGGTGATGCAGACATTGAAAGCTTGAGTTGTGAATTATCTGTTGGGTTTCATGAGGAGTGTGAACGGGTGCGTTGTCCTGCAAAAGCAACACACCTCTGCTCAGTTTCCGGCGGCGTTTTTCCTTCAGAGCTGTTAAATAAACTGCTCCTGTAACAATTTCACTTTTTTCTTTCTTTCTTTTCTTTTCTTTTCTTTTTTTTTTTTTTTTTGAGGTACTTGGTAAGGATTACACCATCCATATCCCAAGACAATGGCAAGAATCTTCTCTACTGACTTTTGGGTTCGGAACTTCTTTGACCGTGGAGAACCTTTGTGTCTCCACTCCATTGACTGTTGTTTGATCTCTGAGTCATAATTATGAAGCCATGTTTCATCATCAGTCACAATATGAGCCATAAAGTTCCCCCCTGATTTCTGAAATTGATCCAAAATCCCTTGAGATGATAAGCACACGTTCTCTCTTTTGGTCGGCATTCAAACATTTGGGGACCCACTTTTGGGAGAGCGTCTGCATGTCCAGATATTGATGGATAATGATCCCAACTCGTTCTCTCAATATTCCCAGAGTCTTTGCAATGTTTTTGGCTGGTATTCGTCTATCATCAAGGATCATGGCATGCGAAGATATATATCTTTTATATCTTCGTGTGTGCTTTGTTCGCATATGTGCTCTGTTCTGCAGGACGAAAACCTCAATCTCTGTAGGAGCACTAACTCCCCTTCAGTCAAAAGTCTCTATAAATATTTCTCTCGTCGTTGACGATGTTTGAATCTAAAGTACTGTCGCTACCGATGCTTTAGATTTATCCAAAGCATAGTTGCTATTGGCTACGCTGGGCATATTGCTACATGCTTGGGGTATCATTAGCTTTTGTTTTACAGTATATTAGAAGACTTCGTGCAAAATTCTGCCAAGACGGTAATCCTGGAGCGTCTCCCTATGAAGATGTAGATATAGAAATAAAAAAATAAAAAAAATCGCATTACATTTATTTATTTTGCATGTATCAAGAGAATGAAGATTTAACTTTTAACTAGCTTCTTAACTCCATTTAAGGAGGGTATGTTCTGCATGTAGAGGGTTTCAAAGTCCGAATCCTGGTATTTCTGATAACTGACTAAAATAAATTTAGATCTCAAGTAAAATAATAATAATAATAAATAAGTAAATAATAAAAAGTTTAAATAATGCGATTGCATTCTTCAGTAAACATACACGGATATAGTGACCAATGTTAATATCTTCTAACACTCTTTATTTCCTAAAGGAAACATCGCTAATACGTTTATGTTTAATAAGAAAGTATATTCTAATTATTCGAACGTATATACTATATGCTAAAATCTCACTTACGTTGAAAGTTACTCACTATTAAACACATATTTACAGAACTTTTATACGAACACTGTACCATGTCAACTCACAATTTCACAAATAACAATTTTCCCTAGAATAACCAACTTACATAACATTAATTTAAAGCAGACGAAAGCTTTTAGCCAATAATAGTAAATGAAATATTTAGCGATTCACAGGTTGACATAGCAATCCGTTTCTCGCAGAAAAGTAAAACACATTTGTAATATGGTTTAAAATATGGTTTACATTTAAATATCTATGGAATATAGTTATAGAATATGTACAACTATTTACAAGATTTACAAGCTAATCCGTCAAACATAATCGGCTCGAACTAAGCAACATCAAATATTTGCCAGCCTGCATATGAATGACAGCATTTAATTGCATTTTTGTTGAGGTTTTGTATGTAATTAGGAAGCATAATGAACAAAAACTAAAGTACCAATAACGACAGTACTTTATTTAAAAAAAAAAAAAAAGAAAAGAAAAGAAAAGAAAAGAAATCGATGACGAATCAAATATCATCTTAACTAAAACATGATTAATTCGCTAAATAATTACTTATATTTTAAGGAATAACAAGAAAGACAAGGATAAATAATACGATAAATAATCCATAATAAGGTACTGGTTAATATTTAAAAGTATTAAGTATTAAGCATTTCCTACTGATTTATCCACCATAATTAATATAAAGTAACCTCGTTGAATCAAGTATTAAAATCAGAACAACTGCAGGTTATTTGAATATATTTCGTATTCAAATTCTTTGCATAATCAAGTACACAAAATCAGGACAATTTAATAATATAATACCACCAGATTAAATAGTTATACATACTTGAAAAATAAGATAAAAATAACCTTTCAGACGAACTCGGTTTTCATCAATATTTAGAAACAAACTTTAAGAACTATCGGATATGCTTGCTTATTTTTAATTTGTACCTAATAGTATTATTTTTTTAAAATAATAAGAAATTATGTATTATGAAATCATTACTGCAATGAGAATTTAGCGGTATTCAAATAAGCTGTAGTCACATGAATTTCATCAACCAGTACATTTTGTAACAGAACTGCAATGATGTTGAATTTTTTTCTCTTTTTTCATTTTTTGTTGTGGAGCTTCTGCGATACTATTAAAAAAGAAAAGAAAAAATCCTCGTGATTCTAACAATAAGAAAGAAAAAAAAATTCAGACTTTTATTTCGTTTTAATTAGAACGGAACGAAGACTTTTTTTTTAATTATAAGATTTTGGAGAAGAGGAAGAAGAAACAATATCTAATCGAAAATTCTTGAAGTTGCAAAAGATCTCGATGAAGAATTTCTTTTTTGCTTACTACAATATGCAACGTGAACGAAGTCATGAATTTGAAATGAGGCAACTGGGATTTGTCGAATATCAAAATGGTAGTTTAAACCTATTTCATGAATTGTGTATCAGGTAGATATACAGCCGCTGTTTTTAAACCACCACACCACTATTCGATACACAGTCTTCAGTAGAGCTGGAGTTTTTATGAACCTTTGCGTCTATAGAATGAACCCTGCGTATCCATTCTTCTACTGAAAGGAAACCAGATGTACAAATCCCCCCCCCCTTCCCGAACTACCACCGCTCTTATGCAGGTGGCACATCGGAATAAAAACACAAATGCGTAACCAAACGGGTCGAGTTTTTTTTTTTGTTTTGTTTGTTTTTTTGGTGGGGGGGGGGGATTAGACGTCAGCAGCGATGGCATGAGTAATATATTCTAGTCATATTCTGTACTGCTTCTTCTAGAATCGTATATGTATGAAGGTCTGATTATATAACGAGAGAATCACCGTTCTGTTTGACATTGCTATTGAATGAATGTAGTAATTGCTTGAAGTTGTGGGAAAGAGAGAGAGAGAGAGAGAGAGAGAAGTTGTAGTACTTAATCCCTCAATCCTCTTTTGGTACTTCCGCTCTGAGCTTGCCCGGTGGTGTTATCAAATCGATTTTCTCTTTTAATGAGCTGTGGAAAACCTTCTGGATGGAACAGTAAACACTGATAATGTCCATCAAGAATAGACAACGAAATAAAAATATTAAATTTTATTGTGAGAACTAGAAATGCAGTGTCAGTATTATATCTTGAATTGAGCTACGATCCAAGTCTGTGTATTTAAAATATGGCTTAGAAAATGTTGTGTAGAGACGAATTATCTATAAAATAAAAACAAAATGTGAAGACCATAAAATTTTTGAAATAATGAATACTGGAATACTTCAGTATCTCAAAAATGTTTTTTTTTTTTTTCTGAAGGCTCAAAAGATTTTCAAAAGTGAGGGGGGAAAAGGTTCTGATTTATGTGATGTATGGCAAATAGAAGAAAGGAGGGGTCAATTTTTGCCTCACACAAATTTTTTAGTTTTTTTGACTTCGTTAAAAATAACGATTTTAGTTTATCATTCTAAAATACATTTGCAGTAACAGAATACAAATATCCTAATAGAGCGTGCTCTTTCAGTTGGAACAAAAATACTGTTGTAAAGTAGTAAAAAATGATTGAAACACTGTTTATAAATATGGATACTTTAGAAATGCTTTAGATTTTTTATAATCACTCGGTATTCTGTATAAGCCCATTCCCAGCATGTTCAGGTAACTGGATTTATTCACGTTTAAAGTAGTTTGAACTTGATTATTTAACTGAATCATTTTAATTACATATCATGGATTTTTATCGTTGATTTAGAGTTCAACATAGTAATTTCGTTTCCTGTACATCTTTGTACTGTAACTTCCACAGAATTTAATGCTAATGGTTAAAATTGATTTTTCTTCCACATTTTTGTTACGACTTCTTCGAGGCTTCATAAATAAGAATTCTTGTATGGATATTTGCATTTTTCAAATCAATCCAAGTAAATAATTATTACTGGTCATCATAAATGACAAGAATACTTTAACGAATGGACCAAAGAGGGTATATTTTAAGAATTTTGCGCACAATTAGAAAAGGAAATTGTCTCGCAAATTATTTTTTATGATAGCCACACGGGAGAATGGTAATAAAACCTATCACGCACTAGTATTACGATTGGAGTAAGGGAATCTCCTCCTCCTCTCGAGACCCTCCCGACAAAAAACATGGTACGAACTTCTCCCGGTCTCATATTGGACGATGAAAGTATCTACCACCTAGTTTGAAATCCGGATTATTAATCTAAGATTGAATCCAGAGGTTATAAAGATTTAAAGATGAGGAAACAATGTTTTTTCTAATGTGCAGATATGCGAATGCATTAATGAGGATTCTCCTTCTGATATTGATATACCCACATACGCACGACAGGTAGACAATCAATATAATAATTATACAGCTCGTTTTTTAATCATAATAAATTACTGATGTTACCGTTTTCATTTTCTTTCAGCATAAAACAAATAATTTCAACATTTTGTAGCCGTCTGATGAAATTGCAAACTGACTGCTACTGCTGGATATTTCAGAAATATTACGTGTACCGTATGCTCCGCAAATTTAATATCTAGGCCGTGAAGGGAATTCGGGAAATCTTTCTTAAACAAGAATGAATGGGCATAGCTTAAACTGAATACATCGGAATGATCATCCCCATACACACCCTTCTATATATCGAATGTAATGTATACAAGTTTCCTTTGGAATTTCTTACTTTAATTTGTGAATTTTGAAAGCAATCGTAACTGACAAACAACTTTGAAGTTGTTATAAAAACAGTGTATGGGATCCAGTGAACTAAACGTTCAGTTCATCGCTGTGGTAAATATTTTTCGTATTAAGGGAGTTGAAGATTTAATACTTCAACTCCATGACACGGAGTTGAAGATTTAATATTTAGGTAAATTATCGATGTATTGGATGTCATTAAGCCTAACATATACCAAACAAAGGCAACACATACACACCAGGTGGCATACGCACACACACACTTACTCTGTAGCTGCAGGTCCGGGGTATTCTCCTTCCAAATACGGTTGACTAGAGCATTCACTTGACAGCTCCGATTGCCCTTCCGCCACTCCGCTTGTTGGCATGGTTGTTTGACTAACGCCGGCAGCACTACGCGTGTTGTCTCTGCTCGCGGTGGCTGGCTGTGTACTTCCACCCGAACAGACGTCCAATTCAATGTCCGAGTCGATGCCGCGATCGAAATCCATATAAAAAGAATCGCGAGAGTCACTAGAACCATGACGAAGTCGCAGACTGAGATTAATGCTTTGGTCATCTTCAGAAGCGGCCATACCCCCCAACCTCCCCAAAACCTTGACATTGGCAACAACCCCCAGACAATGACGGTCTCTTTACGCTAGCCAGCAGAAGCGCCCGCTTTTGCTTTGGACAAGGGAGCTGGTCATGTGACTTTCAGCGCCATCTTTTGGTCTGTGTATAACATCGGCACAGTTTAAAGAGCAGCACACGACAACTGCAGATTCCGCTAGAAGGAGAAACGAGGATTACGAGCGTGTGGTACCTTCACATCGCTTCAGCAAACTACCAGTTCTTCCATTTAACTGGGCGTTTTCTGGTGTTCAATAATAAGTGGTTTGTTGGATCTCAGATGCCTACTGATTGGCGCTGTTCAGTTGCAATACTCTCGGCTCTGTCTAGTTCAAGAAAAATAGTTAGATATAATAAATCATTTTCATTAATTGTAGTATTTTGATGCCACGAATAACTAATTATATATCCGGCATAGCTCATAAAGAAATAATCCTTTTACAGTTTTTTTTTTTTTTTTTAGGATGATAGTTGAATATCCACGTAAAAAACTGTCAGTGATATGGATGTATAGGATTGTTCATCTCGCGATAATATATTAACAGGTTTGAAGAATGACTTGCCATAGCTTAATGCCTTCAATGAAGCCTAAACAATAGAGAAGATAGACAAATAATCTGTAACCTGCTAAGATGATCTAATACATTGTCTATAAGAAATAGTTTTGATTCGTTTGTACACATTGATGATAAAATGCTGATATCCACCATTGTTAATTTTGATATTATAAAAAATAGAATACCTGATATGATTTTTGATTATTGTAGGATGGAATTTAGAACCTTTAGAAACAGAAGTTTTTATTTAGTACCATTTGTAAATTTTTCTTGTCTCGACCAAATTTCGTATTTCAGGAATTACCTAAAGATAGCAAAATACTGTATGTCTAATTAACGTTTAAAAATAAACATAACAAAAACTTTATAAATTGAAGAACTGTACAAGCTTGTACAGCTTAACAAACGCCTACATCTTACACTGAATTCCAACAGAAGCATTGCTAGTAAAAGCCATGATATCATCTAAACACGAACAAGCAGAGAACATATATTCTGCTTGTATACATATTTACTTGTGTATATACTAAGCAAATTTAAACTCTTCAGAGATAGTTTTCATTTGTCTGGAGAATAATAGTCTTGCTTCAGCTGTTGAAATGTATGCGAGCCATACGCATGGCAATGTATTGTATTATAAATGAACGAAAATGAATAAAAAATAATAACAACTAAAATTATTGAACTGACTAGCTAAATATCGCCAGAATATTCCAGCGGCAGTATTTACATTTCTATTGGACTGGATACAGCTACGTGAAGATTTTCAACATCCTATGGAATATTTATTGTTATTGTTGTACAATTATCTTGGAGTCAAACAGTCATCAAGGGACAAGTATTAAATATGAAATTCTATATTAAATATTACACCAAATATTGTTAGTCACATATTACAACAGAAGAGTCTCATTATTGAAAGTGTACTTTGCCTGAAGAATATCTGTCATGCTGAATCTTAAATTCATTCACGCTCTTTGCATTCACAACACATTAGCCAATGAATTTCACTCATCACGCTACAGGTAACATCACGTTACTTCTTCTGCCATGTAAAATATCTCCGATATTCAGCTGATAAATATCTGAAATCCCAGTGACCAGATCTTAGCACAACAGTCCAAGTGTGGTCTGATCAGAACTTTATACAATGGAACCACTACCAGTTTATCTGTACTTTCCAATATCCTTCTTAGTATTGCAGCAATCCTCCGAGTTGTCTTCTTCCTCCCTTCAGGGATTAGTACTAGTGGCCTGTTACGGAGCTATCTTTAGCCCTTCTAAACCGTACCCGTCCCGAGGATAAGGTGGCTAGCCCTATGCCTCCCGGTGTGTCCTATATTTGTAGCTGCTTGGGTTCGCGGGGATGGTTTGCCTGCTTGCGGGAAGAAAAACCCTGCAGTCCTCGTCCAAGACCAGCTAATTGGCTATGTCTGAGAAAGATCCTTAAGCTCCTCACGTCGACGACGGGAATCGAACCCAGGACACTCCTTTCTCAGACATATAGTTGCGAAGCGCAAAGCCACTCGACTAACCGCGCGGACTCTTCTGAGTTGTACTTTGCAATATGTCCCTTGAATCTCAAATTTCTATCCATGGTCACTGCAAAATCCCGCACTTCTTCCATTCCCTCCGGTACACGAAGGGAGGGGGCTGTTCTGATAAACACCTAGAACAAAAATGATATTAAAGTAACTGAGAAAGAACATACTAGGATATAAGAACATAAGTTACCTTCATAACTATGCTGATGTTCTTTCTTGTGGTTCTATCAGTTATTTTAATATCATTTTTGTTCTAGGTGTTTATCAGAACTTTCCAGACTCCTCCTTTGTAGTTCCACAAATAGAATATGCAGCCTCCCACCGATATCCCTAAGTTTAAAAAAAAAAATCTTACACTTAGTGACATTAAATTGCCATTCCTCCACCCCCTTAATTTTTCCACTTTTCCAGCTTATTCAGATCACGAAGAACCACTACATAGCCACTACATCTAATAACCTTCTCGATCTTCGTATCATCCGCAACAACTGAATATCGCTCTGCAGTCTCCACTAACACTATGGTTGACATAAATATCAAAGAGTGATGGTCCCAGTACTGTGATTCCAGTGGGGATTTCCTGTGAAACCCCTAATGGAAACTCTCCTTCTCTTTGATATTGCTCAGTCTAGTTTACCGAATATCTAAACCCATTCGTTGCAACTGAAATAACTACCGTATTTGCCGGCGTATAAGACGCACTTTTTTTTCTTTGAAAATAGGTCTGAAAAACAGGCGCGTCTTATACGCCGTTACTCAGTTTTTTATTATTTTCTTTTCTGGAAATTTTCTCTGTTCCGAGTTACGCGATTTCTTTATTGCTTTCCTTGCCGTGTGTGTAAGAGCATTCCAGTTATGTAGAGCAGTGTTTCTCAAACTTCAGACATCCGCGTTCATATGATTGGTACGGTATTAACAAAAGATCGTGCTACTAAATGACAAAGACAAGCCGACGGTTGAGTTGAAATGCAAATTCTCTTCAACCGAATTCCTTATATAATATCTGAAACACATTCACTATATATTTCTTTGTTTTAACACGTTCACTCAAACAAAACCATATGTTGCCGGTGCAACATATGGTTTTGCTTGAGTCATACAGCGTTTTCTGTGGGAGGGGGGGGGGGACATGCGATTCATTAGTTAGTGCCGTTTTTATCCCAGTTGTCTTTAATTGCATTGTTTGTTGAGAAACATAATGCACAGCCTGCAGATGTCTCCTTATTCAGTCATACAATAGGAACGTTTTACGATCTCGAACTTCACGGATACATTAAATTTTATTCCATGCGTTAATGATGCAAAGCCGAAAATTGCCACGGACCCCCTGAAGACCTTTCACGTACCCCCGGGGGGGGGGGGTACGCGTACCACATTTTGAGAAATGCTGACGTAGAGTTCAGTGGATGCATATGCGCTGTCATCGACGATCACAGCTGTGTCCTGTTCGTTTCAACTTTCCAATTGTTGTCGCAGTTGTGAACGGTGATAAATTTCTGCCGTTAAATTTTCTCTAAATTTCTTGGCAAAATTATGGTCGAAAAACGTCGGCATTGCTACAGTATTGCATACACGCTACGTGTGATTGCGTATGCTAAAGAACATAGAAACAGGGCTGCAGAGAGGCATTTCGGACCCCCCCCCCCCCAACTGAGAAAATGATAAGAACTTCGCGGAATCAGGAAGAGAATTTAAAAAAAGCAACTCACAATAATCATAACCTACGAAGTGGAACTGCAAAATGGCCAGAACTTGAGGCAGAACTGAATACTTGGATTTTAGGCCACAGAAAAGCTGGACTTTCAGTGTCTACAAAAATGATTATTCATCAAGCGAAAGTGATAGCCACTAACAGAGGGATTGCCAACTTTACTGGATCAACATCATGATGTTCAAGATTCATGAAGAGAAACGCGCTATGTATGCGGACTAAAACAAAAATATCACAAAAGATGCCAGCTGAATATGAAGAAAAAATGATTGAATTTCACCGATTCGTGATTATGGCGGAAACGAGAAAATTTTGAACTTGCGCAAATAGGAAACATGGACAAGGTTCCACTGACTTTTGATGTGCCCTCAAACAAAACTGTAGATTCCAAGGACACTAAAAGTGTTACTATAAAACTTCGGGGCACGAAAAAACTCACTGCATGGTTGTTTTATCCTGCTGTGCTGATGGGACAAAATTGCCGCCACTATTGATTTTTAAAAGGAAGATGCTACCCAAAGAAAAACTGCTTAAAGGAGTGTTTGTACATGTTCACACAAAAGAATGGATGGATGGAGGAGGAATGAAGTTATGGATAGATAAAATTTGGTCTAAGCGCCGTGGTGGACTGTTGAAGAAGCCTGCCATGCTAGTATAGGATCAGTTTCGCTCTCACATAACAGATGATGTTACAAATAAACTCAAGGAATTGAAAACTCAGTCAGCTGTAATTCCAGGAGGTTTAATTAATAAACCATTTAAGGGATTTATGAATGGAACAGTTAGATACAGTCTTCAGATTTTGAGGTTATGCCATCAAGAAGAAAGAAGAGGCCTAGCATTTCGCAAGTATGTGAGTGGGTCAAAGCTTCATGGGATGGTGTGAAAACTGAGCCAGTGGTTAAATCATTTAAGACGTGTGGTATTAGTAATGCACTGGATGGTACAGAGGACAATTTTTTGTATGAGGACTCAGATTCTGATTTAGAAGTTTCAAGTGTCTCTTCATTTAGCTCTGGAGATGAATTTCTGGGTTTTGAAGATTAAAAGGTGGGCATTCTTTCCTAGTTAGATTAGGTATTTGTTGAAAGTAGACCTACTTATTACTGTATATTTGAAATACTGTAAATTCATTATAATATTCAGTGATAGTTTTGTTTCCTAAAAAATGTGTACAAAAAAGGGGGTGCGTCTTATACGCCAGAAAATACGGTAGTTATCGTGTGACTACCTGTTAAAGTTTTTGTAAAATCTATAAAAATCATAGTGAACTCATTTCTCTCATCAGTTACCCTTGTTACTTTATTATAAAAAGCAACGAGCACTTACCAGTTTCTCCGAAACCTTAACAATCACAAAAGTAATGAACTGCTTTATAATTCGATGTCACCATTCAATAACTACCTTTATGCAATGGTGCTGTCTTATCCCCCTTTCCATTCCTTATAGACTTTCCCAGTTGCAAGACATTAATTAAAAAACATAGTGGCACTGTTCATTCCTTAGCACATTTCTTTAAAACATGACGAAATCTCATTCCAGTCCAACCGACTCTCTGACAATTAGAATACTTGCTGATCCAAATATATCCACTTCGCTCAATTCTAATCCTTCAATCCTATTTCATTCAAATTATTCTTAACCAGTAATGAAATGATTATGATTTAAAAAAAAGTGTTTCGTAAGTACATTTACTGTATAATAATATCATTCATTATTACAACTGTTCACTCACTCACACACACATATATATATATATAATTTAATTTGAGCATCCGTAGCTCATTCGTTATGAACGAAGCCCTTTGGTCGGAAAGACCTAGGCTCGATTCCCGTCCTAGATGTGAGCAACTTTTATCTGCTCTCTTTCGACGAAAGGTGAGTTATCCGATCTCATACGGGGGTAGGGAGTTTTTTTCACCCAGAAACTCGGGTTTTTCGTCCCCCAGAACAAGTAAACCGGCCAGTGAACACACGCATCTACAAACATAGGCCACACCGGGAGGTCTAGGGCTAAACACCTTTTATATAACCACATACACATATTCGTCCATTTGCAGCAAAAATTGTGAAAGTGGATTCGTCGGATCACATCACATACCTCCACTGGGCAACCCGGACGTGATATCTAACTCTGTGGAGTTCCCAGCCCAGAGTTTTCGTTGAAATGGGTTTCTGACGACCGTGTTGAATTTTTCACACAATTGTTCAGTAGTAGTCCGCATATTTTTCGTCGTACAGCGCACTAATGCTCGAACGTCCCTCTCTTGTAGTAAGCACTTCCGTCTTCGATTGTATATTTCGCTGATGATGTTTGTCCTGTCGACTGCCATGCTTACATAATATTAGAGACAGTTCCTTGACTAGCATGTGCAATTAAGCTGTTCTGGTCACAGAGGCACATGCCAGGTCAGCTCCAACAATCATGCCCTTTTGACGTCCTCTCTGGATTCCATTCTAACATGCAATAAACTGTTGCAGGCCTCCATTTACTTTTATACACAAGTCACTAGGAATGTCGGGAGTACACTTGCATATCAACTGCATGTGTTTGGTGCATCGTAGAAGCTGCATTGCAACTACGGATAACCCGACATGTTGCTAGTGTTTCCATTTTTTTGTTCATCACCTGTATATACTGGGTGCCATAATTAAAGAGGTGTTCATAGCCCTGTACCGAAAAATGTATGGGCCAAATTCAACCAAACTTGGTGTAAGCACATTCTGGAACATGGAGCTTTGATTTACAGAAGATAAAAATAGTACAGAATTCTTCCACCAGGGCGCATTTGGCGCTACAAGCACGTGGTGTGGGATTAATTAAACAGTGATGGCTAGAAGAGACACAACAAATCAATTTTCGTGCTCGTATAACTTACAGATATGGCTCAGCATGTCCTACTTTCAGATGTTCTAAGAAATGCATTCTGTGAATGACATTTTCTACAGCAGAATGCAACAGATCTGCATTGATTTACCTCACATGCTGCGTTATTCTGTCTTTCAATGTTGCTAAATTAGGACCATGCCCTCCATACACCATGCGTTTTAGATGGCCCATAACCAAAAGTCACAAGGGTTGAAATCAGGTGAACAAAGTGGCTATGATGTAGGAAATGCACAATTAATTAATCTGTGTTTTTGTAATATTCACTTTATCAGCAATGCAATGTGAGATGGTGCTCCATCCTACATGAATATGATACAGTCAAGGCATCTTTGCTGCTGCAGTTGTGGAACAAAGTTGCTCAGCATCTCTCGATACCTAACAGCACAGACGGTACAGGTCACTGGTCTTGTCGGGCAAAGTTCTTCGAAAAAGTACAGACCGCTAATAAACGATGCAGTGAAACCACACCACACTGTGATTTTCGGCGAGTGTAGAGGGGTCTGATGGAACACGAGGGTTATTCACACAGTTTCCGCATTTAACCCAAATGCGGCAACTGTGTGAGTTAATACTACCGTTCAGATAAAAATGTGCCTCATCACTCCACACGATCTTCCACGGACATGCATCATCCACCTTCATTCAAGGCTGAAAACGTCAGGGCAAACTGCAGTCCTGCATCACTATGAAATAAAGTTCGAGTATGGGAGATCTTGTAGGAGAAAACCTCAGCATTAGACGCAGAATTTTCCATACAGTTGAGTATGAACATATCCAGTTGCCTTGATATTGTCCGAGCACTGCAGGACCCTTGTGCGTTATTCATTCCGTGACGGCAGTTGTAACTTCAACTTCTTGAGGAATAATCCCTTTATGTCACGTCCTGGCCTCACTGCTAAAGATCCACTATTTTCAAATTGAAAAATCATTTTTCTAAGATTTGTTATTGTCATTGGACCTTTTATCTTGTCCTTCAAACGCTGGAATTCTCGAAGCACGAAATTGACGTTACGGTGTTTATTTTATTTTGTATGATGATACAACGGCCGTGAGCCCCGTTTACGGGGAGATACGGCACCATCTCAATCCCTTCCCCCTATTTTTATCTGGGTTTGGGACCGACATAGCTGACGCATCAGACCTATGGCTGAAGGGACCATCTTAAGTATTCCTGACTGTAATCCATGTGGCCGGTTTGCCTGTTCTAGGGATGAAAAAACCCCCACCTTCGTATGAGGCCAGCTAACTCATATGACCACATAAAGGTTTCTCGAAGCCAGGTCTTTCTGACCAAAGGACTTCGTCTATACCAACTGAGCTATGGAAGCTCCACGGTGTTGTTATTAGTAAAGCTTGACTAGCAACGCATGTTTCGGTAAGGTGAGATCCATAGCACTTGTCTTATCAGAGTGATGCAAATCCGTTTGTCTTCTTTATATCCAACAAATCGTGAGTAGAAAGAGTCAAATTATGCAAATAATTTGATTGTCCCCTGGTGGAAGAATTCTGAGCTTTTTTCTATCTTCTGTAAATCAAAACCCCATGTTCCAGAGTGTACTTTCACCAATACTTTTATTTTTTTTTCTTCGGTATAGGCTCTGAACACCTCTATAATTATGGCCACCCTGTGTGTGTGTGTGTATATTTTATTCACGTCAGTTTTTGTGTACGATGTCTATGATAAATTTACATTATTCAAAGAATTTTGTAGAATAGTGTTAGTTTTGAAAATAACCAATGAAAAGGTCAAAGAAAACAAAATGCAGTCTATGAAACATCAAGCCCCTTTTGGGTTGTGAACCATAGACAATTTTGTTTTGCCTAATTTTAATAGCAAATATTCTACCAAATCTAATAATTACTGCAATTACAAGCCCTTAAGTCCCACAATCTGCCCAGATTGCCTTTTGAAACCATCATTTTAGGATAAGTTGGTCAATATATGCCTAAATATTAAATGTATAATTTCCTGTTTAAACTAGTGTGTTCTGCCTGGTTGCAGGACAAACTTTCCGAAGGAAAAACACTGCCATCTCCATATGAAACCCCCAAGAAATTTAATAGAGATTCCAAATTAAAAATTCCATTTAGTTAATCCAGAATTATTATTAGATTGGGTATTTTGCCAAACAATTAGCCAATTCTAATGAAAACTGAACTACACGGACACCTTTAGTGCATGTACATTCAATTCTAAATTTTATTCATTCTATCCAGTCAGATCAGAGTTCTTGCAAAGTTTTAGCACATTTGCTCCTTCCCTCCCTTTCTTTGGTAGTCTTATCAGAACTATTCACCTTTTGTCATTTCTTTGGGTTAATTGCCTTACTTACTTCACAACGTTCTACATCTTCTCTTGCTAACTCTGATGACTCTCTTGGTCTATTTCTTTACTGTGGTCAATTGTAATTCTGTTATTCAATCTGTCTTCTCCTCAAATGACCAATCTCATTTGGAGATTCTTTTCCAAAAAAAGTTCAAAGAGAATATTGAAGTATGTTCTATAGTTCGTCTGTCATGTGTTCAGTTTTCCTCAAAGCCTTCCATATTCACTATTTCATCACATTTTCTCTCTCACTGGATTCTTGTTTTGTCATCCTTCATGACAAGCATCTACCTCTTAACCAATCAATTCTATATGATTCATCCGTTTCTGTATTATGTTATTAGGAAACCTACTACTCAGAAGGCTGTAAATTTCTTATGGTTGTGAAGTGCAAGAAGCTACCAAAAACTTATAATGGCATTCAAAATAACTAAATAAATATTTCTAATCTAACATAAGTACTTAAACACGTAAATATAAACCTTTTAGCGAAACAAAATGTCAATTGTTGAAAAATATATAAAAAGCACCTCTTATTTCTATATTTTTTTAAAATCTCAAGTGAGAAAGAAAAAATATTAGTCCCATTTTAGAATCTGCGATCTGTCTCCTCATTTAATATCGTGTGTGTAATTTAAAATTGCCTAACTATTCATTTAACCGACATTGCAGAAAAATATGCAATTAACACACCATTTGTGTCTTCGGAACCAGTTTGCTCTCTCACTTGTTTGTTAACAGCATTTGGAAAAGACTAGTGAGAGAGCAAACTGGTTCCGAAGACATCAGTTTGCTCTCTCAAAGAAGAATATGAGACTGATAATGCCTAACTCTAACCAAGCTGTTGCATTAAAATTGCAGGATTTGTGAAGTGTTCTGTCATAGGAAAAGTTTGAAAAATGTTGCCATAAGCAATATGCAAATTTAGATTTAGAAGTATTAAAAGCATCATCATGATAACAAAAAATAAAGATATTAAGATGCTGATTGTTAGCAAATGTGTACTGTGGCAAGTTGTGTCATTTGAAGATGCTAGTTTGAAATAAATCTCTTATTTTAATTCTTATGTGTTTAATAATGTTACATGTAAGAAGAATAAGTGTCATCATGTAATAATAAAAGTACAATTACAGTATTTGGACTGTGTATACCAGTATTTAGTAAATTTTAGTATAACCGTGTAACACAGTTTTACTGAAAAGTTATTCTTTAAATTATGTCATTTTTGATGAGGCCTATTTCCCCTTTTGCAACAATTGTACAACTCACACTATTACAGGCCAAAATATGAATGTTAGGTCTTCAAGTCACTTCAGATCTCTAATAAGCGGAATACTCAGCAAAGAAAAGCACTTAAACATTTGCAAATATCCACGTGGGATTCAAATCCAGTCTGTTGGTTGGAGAATTGTAATACTATTCATTTGGCAAACCAGGCTAGCATTATACTGATGGATATGATTATGTAAATTTTTTCCTTATATGATATTTAATAAGGAAATTTTCCTTATTATATGATATATAAGGAAATCTTGTTTACTTGCAACACCAGAATAATGGCAACTTTGAATTAAACTGAAATTATGCAATTTTTTTTTTTTTTTTGCAAAGTTACTCTTGTTGGTACATGACATATGAATAGGCAAGTCCAGCAGCATCATGATGTAGCCATTTTTTCCTTTATCCAATTCTGCCGTTACTTTATCATATTATAAAATGTGAATAAATTAAGACAGGGCCTACTCTTTACAAAGCCATGCTGCCCACTACAGAGTATCATATCCCTATCCATTCACTGTTGGATTTTACCTTTAATCAATACTATAACAACCACTCCTGATATATCAATTGATCTATAGGTTGCTACTTCAGTCGTGGAGTTCTTTCCATTCCCTTGAAACCCTGCCAGAGTCAAGACTTAGATTGAGCAACTTCATCAAAGCCAATGCCAGTTCTCTTATGTGTTCACATAGTACACGGGCTGACATGCCATCCGGCTCCCCACTGCTATTTTTCGATATGCTGAACCCCACCTCTTTATCTACCTTAATTTTGAAATGCTTCTATCACATCAGTACATGCAAAAAGGACATGATACACTTTTACAAAATGATCACTCAGCAGCTCAACTATTTCTTTTCAATCTGTCACCATCCTACCATCAGCATTGATTAAAATCATCCTTCCATAGTCATTTTTTTCTTACATAATCTAATTTGGCCTTTCTTACCATTCTAGTCACTTTCTTGCCTGCACTTTGTACTGTTCATGAATATGATAATCACCTTTTCCTTATATTCTGTCTATTTTTTTTTATTTGTAGCTTTTGCTTTATATGTCTCTACTCATCCACTTAATCCCCACTCGATTTATCCTCCTAGTTATTGGGTATGCAGTCTGATATTGCTTCCCTCAAACAATCTCTGACTACTTTCATGCATTGCTGATATTCTTTCCTTGCAGCTTCTCAAGCCATAGCACTGTTCAAAGATGCCACCTGAGTTCTGTTATAATTAACAGTTTTATAGTTTATAAATCCTTTGTTGACAGAGAATTCCACATGTTGAACAACTTCCCAGAACAAGACTGTACAGTCACTCTCAATCGGAGACAGTGTCTAACTTGGTTATGGATATGTCTTCTGATCGTATCACCAGATTCAGCACTCTCAAACCCCTATTCCCCTCTATAACATGTTGTTTCAGGTAGTTATTCCTTAGCAAATGTATATTTGCTAAGGGAATAACTACCTGAAAAAGCAATAGGGCAGCTAAAATACAGGTAGTTATTCCTTAGCAAATGTATATTTGCTAAGGGAATAACTACCTGAAATATTAGTAACATTTATACAAGAAAGGAAATAAGCTAAGGAATAATAAGGGAATGGAAATAAGAGAAGATCAAGAAGAAATGGATTACACAAGAAACACTGAAGTTAGTACAGGAGAAAAGAATGTTGAAGATAAGAAGGGATACATCAGAACAAATAGAAGAAAGTGTAATGAGGTGAAAAAAGCAGTCAGAATGGATAAGATGAAATGGTTAGAAGCCCAATGCAACAATATAGAACAGTACTATGGAGAGCATAAAACAAGGGAGGTATACAAAATGATCAGAACCATTAATAGAAAGTGGCAACCAAAACAGACCACAATTAAAGATGAAAAAGGCAAAGTATTAATGAATAAAGAAAAAAATTGCACAGCGGTAGAGATACTGTAGTGAGTTATATGAAGAAAAACTAGATTCACATAGCTTTGGGAAACTGACTGAAGAATTGAAGCAGATATCACTACCAGGTAATGAGCATGATATGGACATTATGGAGATGTAGAAAAGGCAATAGGGCAGCTAAAATACAACAAGAGTCCTGGAAACAATAACATTACTGGAGAAATGATTAAATATGGTGGTGAAACTATGGTTACAGAAATGCACCAACTATGTAATATGGTATGGAAAGAAGGGAAAATGCCAGAGAAGTGGGTGAAACCAATATTAGTAACATTATACAAGAAAGGAAATAAGCTAGAATGTACAAATTATAGAACAATTGCCTTGATAAAGTGATGATGATCATATTGCCAGAAAGATTGAGAACACAATTGGAAGCATACCTTGCAGACGAGCAAGCAGGATTTAGGAAAGATAGAACTACAATTAACAGATTTTGACAATGAGGTTAATAGCAGAGAAAGCTAGAAGAAAAAACAAAAACATATATACTTGCTTTGTTGATTTTCAGAAAGCATTTGACAGTATTGACCAGAAAGTGACATTAGCAGTTCTGGAATCCTATGGAATTGATAAAAAAACTAATAGCTATATTAAAAGATGTTTACCAGCATGCAGTTGCAGCAGTTAGAATAGGTGATGATTTGGGGAAATGGTTTAAAACAAGCAGAGGTACTAGACAGGGACACCCAATATCACCAAGCATTTTCATCGCACATTTAGAAAGAGCAATGGATAAAATGAAAGAAGATGCATGCCAAAGGAATATCTGTACACGGAATGAGAATTAACAATCTGAGATTTGCAGATGACATTGTTATTACTGAAGACGACGAAAGAGAACTACAAAAAACACTGAAACTGTTAAATGAGGAAGGGAAGAGATTTGGACTTGTTATGAACTTTGAAAAAACAAAGACAATGGTATTTGGCGAGAAGAACAGGAAACAAAAGATACAAGCGAATGGAACTGATATAGAAAATGTAGAACAATTCATATATTTGGAAAGTAAACTGACATATGACTTGGACTGTAAAAAAGAAATAAAGATCAGGATTGCAAAAGGAAGAACAAATCTGAAGGCCATGGATAACATCTGGAAAAATAAAGTGATCAGTCTGCAAACAAAACTAAGAGTATTGGAAACATGTATCTTCAGCGGTGTACTGTACGGATCTGAAACGTGGGTAATAAATAAGGAATCAAGAAAAAGAATTTTGGCATTTGAAAAAACTTGTTACACGAAGATTCTAAAAATAGGATGGGTACAGAAAATCACCAATGAAGAGCTCTATCAGAAGATACAACCAAAACAGAATCTAATGCAGAAGATTATAAAACAGAAGCTGCAATTATTTGAACACATCTGTAGAATGAGTGAGGACTGGAGGTTAAAGACATTTATGTTTGGTATTTTGGATGGGTTAAACAGAAGAGGTAGACCATACAGAGAATGGATAGACGATATAAAAGACTGGTGTGGAATGGGTGTACTGCGACACTGTGCACTGGACAAAGAAAGGTGGAAGAAGATAGTGAAACAGGCATCAGACATCAACGGGCAGTGAGCCCATGATTCGTGATGATGAAATGTATATTACTAAAGACTATAATTTATTCTTAGAGAACACATAACTTTTTTTTGTAAAAATCAGATATAGAATGAAAATAAAAGGAAATCTGATGCTGAGAAATTGAAAAAGAGAAACTGTTCAGAGATCAGTATAATCAGAGAGAAATTAAGTTACCTGGAAGAACCGAATGGAGATGGTATAAAAAGAAAATGGATCAAAATAACAAAAGCGAATAGTACTGATGAGGAATGAGACTCTTTATCCTGACCTTAGAAAAATTGTGACATGGTTAGATTTTCAACAGAACAGCATAATACTTGGGCAAACAAATATACTACTAGACTGAGATACATCTGAGAAATGGTTCATTGAGATATATCAGCAGGGAGAGGAATGAAATAAAGAAAACAAAAACAATAAGGGTAATAGTTGAATAATAAACACAAGAGAACAGTAGATAAGGCACAGTATTGTGAAAGAAAATGAGACACAAGTTTGAAACAATGAAGATAATGAACATGAGAAATGAAATTAGAGAGCTCTAGTTTACAGTTTTATAGTTTATAAATCCTTTTATAAGCTATAAAAGGATTTATAGTTTAATGAATCCTTTGTTGACAGAGAATTCCACATGTTGAACATGACCAGAGAGAGCCTGGGAAAGAAACAAAGGATTCTGACCTAGAGTAATCTTTTGAAAAGATAAGGGAAATATGTAATATGATAAGAAACTGCTTAAGAGGTGGGCTCATTTAATTCTAGTCCAGAGAAGTCCAAGATGAACTAGCACAGAAAATAGATATTGAGAAAGAAACAAAGAAAGGGGAGAAATATTACTGGAGGATACCATCATTGAAGGATGTTGTTATTGTATTATAGGAGTATTGAAGATACCAATCTTGCCATTTGGAATCGAGATGAGATATTGGTAAGAAGTTACTGCTTTTGTAGGTGAGGACCAGTGCAGGTTACCATCAGTTCCCAAAGTGGTCTGTCTGTGTAGGCGTGTGGTCAGGAGCTGGTTTGCCTGTTTTGAGGGATGCAAAATTCAAGTTTCCAGGAGAGGAAAACCCCTCTACCTCCATATGAGATTAGATAACTAATCTTTAGTCATGATAATAGTTCATCTCATAGATGGGAATCGAATCTGACCAAAGGGTTTCGATGAAGATAATATAACAATACACTTAATAAAATATGGAATGGAAAAATGATACAGCACATAATTCAAAGAATTCTGGAAATAATATATCTAATTCATAAGCACTATTGAGAAATTATGCTGTTCGGTTCAGTATTGTGTATTATGGTAAACTTGATGGACACGTGATTTACACTCCTAAAGTGAATTATTACCATAGGAACATTAATTCAACAATAATACCTAAATGACAAGCTTACAACTCCATAAAAAGTGTATTTGTGTGTGTGTTGGGGGGGGGGCTGTATTTCTACAACTCCCTTAACTTGATCTTGAAAAAAAAAGTAATGAACCAGCCAGATATGAATGAAGATACTATTTTCAATAGAACAGTAAAATGTCTGGTCTATATAGATAACTTAATGGCTAAAACCTGGAATGATTTGAAACAGTCTCATTATGTCAGAGGGAGCAGTTGAGGAAACCTGGTGGTGAATGCTAGAAGGACAAAGTATATATTGAGTTCAAGATGGAAGAATAAAGAAGATACATTTTTAATAACATGTAATGAGTTTAAGAAACACACTTAAGTACTTCAGATCTCTTGTGACAGAAGATAACCTTATTTCTGAAGAAATCAGAACCAGTATTCACAGAAGTTATCCAATGTTGGTTATTCTCTTAAAGACACATCAACAGAAATATAAAATTGTCCATTCACCACACACAGAGTGATCAACGTTCAAAATGTTCTAAAAGATCTAAGGAGTAAATAATTAACGGAATGTTGAAAATAATCATTAATGAGGTGCTCATGTGGTTATACTACCAAGTAGACATTGTCAAAGAAATTAAGGTAGGCTGCATTCATAGATCAGACATGTAGAAGGGCTAGAAAAGAGGGCACTGAATAAAAATTTAAATGGAAAACCAGAAGATGACAGGTGATAATGGAGAAGACCAAGAAAAAGGTATTATGTAGAGAAAGATATATACCAAAATTTAGATGGAAAAAACAGCAGCAGTTACAGAAGCATGAAGGACAATCATTAAGAAGGTCAAGAGTCCTGTGTGGGATGTAGTGCAAAAGACTGAATAGTAGTATCCTTATATTGTCATGAGACCTGAGTAGTATTATTACAGGAGAGCACTGGACTAGAATTAACTGAATGATTCCCTCCCTACATTTATTTACTGAGCTACCAATATATATATACACACACACATACATATACAGGGTGGTTCAAAATTCCACATAGAAACTTTGAGGGGAGGTAGAAAACATCAAAATCAACCATATTCACATAGGAAAGCATGACTGGAGATGCCACTCCCCCAAAAGTGATAGGCGACACTGTTCGCCAGCACTCCAGATGAGTAATTGGGGCTTCCTTACTCATTCAAGCTTTCGACATCGTACAAAGAACATGCGTCGTTTTATGAACGCTGAGATGCAGACATGCACCTCGTTTACCATATTATGTATCCAACTACTACTGAACTGTTCAGTTAATACTAATAAAGATTTTTACAGTACTTACTGCCTTGTGTTATTTCTGTATCTTTGTGTCCCAGTTAGCACCTTGGAGTGGTCTTTCCAGTCATGCTTCCCTATGTGAATATGTTTGATTGTGATGTTCTCTACATCCACTCAAAGTTCGTATGTGGAATTTTGAACCAACCTGTGTATATATATATCAGTAGCATCGCGTGCCCATTTTGGTTCGGTGTGCTGTCACGTGAGTTACAAATTTTACGTCAATTTGATTATATGCATGGGCATGTGTCTGCAGAAAATTTTCCAGAGGGGGGGGGGCAAAGCTTGGAGACAAATAATTACATCAATAAATGTCTTTTAGCATTTTTTTGATCTTCTTCTGCAGCTTGTCCCGCTTAAGCAGGGTCACTGTTTCTGATGAGTCTCCTCCACATCCTCCTGTCTTGGGCTGTAACCACATCCAAGTTCTTCATCCTCAAGTCCTCTTCCACCAGCTCTCTCCATCTCTTCTTTGGCTACCCACGCTTCCTCCTCCCTTGCATATCCATCTGCATGATCTTTCTTCCCACATATTCGTCCTCCCTCCTCATCACATGACCAAACCATCTCAACCTTGCCTCCTGTATCTTTGCTCCTAAGTTTGTAACTTTCACCGTTCCCCTCACACAGTCATTTCTGAGACAATCCTTTCTGGTCACACCGCACATCCACCTAAGCATTCTCATCTCTGCTACCTCCATCCTGCTGATGTTATTTTTCCTCAGGGCCACAGTTTCCATAGCATACGTCACAGCTGGTCTCACTACTGTCCTATTGTTACACCCTGATAACTTAAGAATGTGAAAATTTCAGTTATCATGATGTAACAAGAGAAGAAATAAATTAAAAGAAAAATATAGCTGAAATTGTTTGTTGAACTAAAGAAAAAAAAAGGGGGGGGGGATTTTATTACAGTTGTGATATAAAATAAGGTTAAGTAAAGCAAAGAAGATTAGCCATTGGATTTTGCATGTGAGAGGCTAGTTTTTACACTTAAAATAAGAGATTAAAGATTCGAGTTAAATCTTAGAAATTTTGGAAAGGGAATTAATTTAGTATAGATGACTTAGAGGTTAGCTTAAACAAAAACTAAAGCTCATAATTCCCGAATTGAGACTTCGTCACAGGTCAGTCGCGTACACACGGACTGCATGATGTTTTGGCAGAAAAACGCCACTCTAACTGGTCAGTGAAATCGACTCCAGTAAAGGGGGAAGAAAAGAAATTGAAGAAGGTGCTGGTAGTAGTCATCATATAAAAAGGTTAGGACCCCCCCCCCACGAGGCTTTTTTCCTCAGATTTTTCTTCACAAGTCTTCGTATAGGTCTCATGCGGTTTTCCTGAGTTACGGGTTAGGAGTTTTCTCCGTCCGACACAATAAGGAAAGAAAGTGTGCGGGGATTTCGATTCCGCGTTTCTATTGTAAGAAATGAGCGATGCCGTTTAGTTATAAGAAAAGGAATATAGTCAGTATGTTTGTCTGCCGTAACGAGAGAAAAGAATCTATGAAGAAGTGCCCACGTGGTGAATTTCACAGTCATAGAATAGATGATCCTATGTGTGTCCTTGATTGAAGCATGTAAAGTAAAGATCGTGAAAGCCCATCTAATGCCAAAAGAACTTAGGAGTGATAAGTTATAGAAGAGTTCGTCCTAGGAAGGTACAATCGGAAAAAGGTAGAGACCAGTGTAGAAGACCGAAGTCAAACGGTACTGTAAAAATCTCGTGTCAATTCAAATCTTATGTAACTGTAATCATTGTTCAATTACTGAACAGTTGAAGGGATTAATGAGAATCATACTAGGACTTTAGTACATGTCAGACTAGAATGAGAATAAGCTTATTACTATTAATTAATAAGTATTCATGTGCCTAGAGATTTATGCATGTACATTGTATTTTATTTAAGAGAGTTTTAAAGGTCAAAAGTGTGTATTAGCACAGTGAAAGGATAGTTTAAACCATACTGTTTTAGTAAGTTAGATAGATAACTTATATTTAAGGGATTGACAGCATATACTAGAAATATAAATTAAATAAACTTTAATATATACTTTCCGATATTTCGGCAAACGTCACGTTGCCATCTTCTTGGGAACTTAATATAAAGACATGTGCACACAAGTACTACATAACAGCAAATGAGAACTGAAGCAAGGACGCTAACGTTTTCCTAAAGTCCTGGTGGTGTCCCCTGGCGGGCTATATTGGTTCTTGGCCTTTGGGCTGAAGTTCTTCTGATATTTGTTTCCCAAATTTGGGGCAGTCTCATGCATCCAAATTTGTTGAGGTTTGGCATGTTCCTAAGGGCTGAGGCTGATTCCATGAATAGTCTTTCATACTTGAACTTGCTGCGGTGTATGACTGTGGCTTTCTTCCATCTTATTCTGTGGCGAGTATCCAGAGCGTGGTCTGCAAGCCCAGGGTGGCTGTACTGGTGAAATCGGATGTAATCCTTGTGTTCTGAGATTCTGATATTTGCTGTCCTGCCTGTTTGGCCAAAGTAATACAATTTACAGCTGCAAGGGATATATTAAAGTTTATTTAATTTATATTTCTAGTATACGCTGTCAATTCCTTAAATATAAGTTATCATGTTTATACCAGCGTATAAGCCTCTCAACAAGAATAAGTTAGATAGAGTAAACTGATTATATATGTCCATGGTAATGCAGCAATATAGTGCATTCAGACTAGTAAAGGGTTAAGTAAAGTGTTAACTAGTTCTGGGATTATATATATATTTATATGTGTGGAATCTTTTGTGGTGGCATGATCGCCATTCCCATATAGGATTTTAGCCTATTGTTTGTGTTTAGCTAGTGTTAATTTGTATTATATATTCTTAGTATTGAATTGAGTTTTATTTGATAAAGAATGAATTGTATCATGTTCAATAAACTTTTGTTCATTGAAAATACAGTTGTCTGAGATTGCCACTCAATACACGTGTAATATCATATTTACCTAGCTGTGTGGGGGGAAGAATAGTTAAGTTGCGAGATAAAGGTCACGACTGCATATTAGTTTCGCACTCAGACATATTTTGGTAATTGCTCCTTGTTTTTGAATTTTATATCTTAAACTAAATGTCCTGAAACAGTATAAAATAAATATTTAGGGACACTAAGGGAAGAAGAAGCTTGAATATTTGTATTTGGGTGATATCTCGTGTATAAATAAGATTTGGATAAAGACCAGTAGAGTTTCACATGTAAGGATAGTTGAAAGCCTAATAATCATAAATTGGGACACAACACTATAGATTTTGCCTTTCAGATTGATCGGCACCCTCTTATCGCGTAGCACTCCAACCATCTCTCTCTCCAGTTTTTCTAACCTGCTTGTATCCTGCATCCCACTTCCTTCTCAGCCCCTCCCTCTTCTTCCACTGTTGAACCTAAGTATCTAAAGTCCCTCACCTTCCTGATGACATTTCCTTCCAGCTCCAGATCTGTCTCCTGGCCACCGTCCACTTTGCAACACATATACTCTGTCTTACTTGTGCTCAGTCTCATACCTTTCTCTTCCAATACTTTCCTCCATCTTTCCAGTTTAGCTGCCACTTCGTCTTTTGAATCTGCACACAGCAAGATGTCATCTGCATACAGCATTGTCCAGGGTGCGTCTTCTCTCACCTACTCCATCACAATATTAAACAGAAACAGACTTAATGCTGACCCTTGATGCAAGCCAATTGTCACTTGAAAACTTTCTGTTTGTCCCAGACAGGTCTGAACTCTTGTCTTCACATTTCTGTACATCTTCTGCACCAGCCTGACATATTTCTCCGGTACCTTCTTCTCCCTCAGACACCTCCAGACTTCTTGCCTTGGCACTCTATCTTATGCTTTCTTGAGATCAATAAACACCAGATGTAGCTCCCGTTGCTTCTCTCGAAACTTTTCCATCATCTGCCATAACCCAAAGATAGCATCTGTCTTTGATTGACCAGGCATGAAGCCAAATTGTTCCTTTGCAATCTCCACCTCTTTCCATCAAGAACCCTTTCTAGGATTTTCATTGTGTGGGGCATCAACTTTATTCCTCTGTAATTCTTACAGTCTTGTGCATCCCCTTTACCCTTGTAGATGGGGACAAGAGTACTTTCCCTCCATTCCTGAGGTATATTTTCCTGTTTGCAAACTTTCATGAACAGGTTCCACAGCAGGTCAATTCTCTCTTCCCCTAGTGCCTTCCATTCCTCCACTGGAATCCTGTCAGGTCCCACCGATTTTCCATTCTTCATCCTCTTCATGGCTTCCTTCACTTCCACTCTGCTAATGTTCTGCACCATCCCATCAGAAGGCTGCCCATCTTCTCTGTGAGTCCTTGCATTTTCCTCATTCAAAAGTCCTTCAAAGTATATTCTCCACCTGTTTCTTATATCCACATCCCTCCATAATACTCTTCCTTCGGCATCTTCGATCTGCTTCACATGCAAGATGTTTTTTGCTGCTTTATTTCTACATTTTGCTAGTTGGTAAATTTTTCTCTGTCCTTCCTTTGTTTCTGATTGATCATACAGATCTTGATATGCCATGGCCTTCGCCTGCACCACAACTCTCTTGGCTTCTTGCTTTCTCTCTGTCCTCTTCCACTCCTGCTTTGCCTTCCTCTTAGCTGTCACTGCTTCTTGTACATTATTCCACCACCTTTTTGATATAATTATTTATTGATGTAAACTATAAATACAGTACATTATTTCCATTTTACCTCAATTTTAATGATCTTTAATTCTTGGAAAAAAAATTATTCAGAATTAAAAGTTTTAGCACAATTTCATGTATAAAAAAAATTGACTAGCATATTTTATTAAAAATCAACTAATTAATCAATCACAAAATCCTAAATTAAATTATTTCAGTTTAAAAGCAAAAAAAATCATAAAACTAACAAGTAAAATAATATTAAATCACATACACTTATTTTAAAAATTTATTTTTGTTTAAATTTGTTTCACTATTAATTTACAAATTACACTTCACTGTGACTGACTAGACACAGAGGGAAAACAAACTGGTCTGTTGTTCACGAATCAGAAAAAGATGAACCAAAAACAGGAGCACGTGTTTTATTGCTGCAATTTAACACACGTATTCTATGGCTACCCCGCCATGGGCCGAAACAGGCCATCTCATAATAAAATTTTAAGACAGACAAAGCCTACATATAAGGTTATAAGACATAAGATTACATATCTCAATCCCTTTTACGATTATATAATTTGTGGAATTTTTTACTTGAGCCCGGAGGGGGAGTTCCCCATTTGCCCCTCCCTCTGCAGACGCCCATGACCATATAATTGCATTTTTATCGATGTATGAAAATTTTGAGAGTACATAGCGCATCAGCGTTTATGTTAATTAAGATAATGCTTATCTTAATTGGTCCAATGCAATTAATTGTAGGATAACTTTGAATACTTTTGCGTAGGGTGCGGGAACAATCTGTTTAAGATTTATTAAAAAACAACAATGCTATAGCTGGTTGGTATATTTGATATACTCAAAGATGAAAATATGTGAACCATCATTTATAAGACATGTTAGAATAGGAAATGAAAAGAATAAGTGTGAGTCTAAATACTTCCATTAATGGTAAAATGAATTATTAATAATTAACATTTGTGATGTGTGTGTCCTATAAGATCATGTATTTGCTGGGTAGAGCAAATAGCATGATCCTATAGTCTAGACATGATTAAGTGAATTTATGATGGCATAATTAAAAAAAAATTACAAGGAGACAGAGAATGGTAGGAATAAATATCGTTGATAGAGTAGAAATCATCTCAAAATTTGTTGCACTTATGTGTATTTCTCTGGTTTGTCTATATTTCGCTCCGTTTTCCAAGAAATTTCTTTTGTTTATTGAGACTTAGTATACATAACAACCGATCATTATCGGAATTATCCACACTTTCGAGAATCCTACATTCATCATTTTTATTTTAGTTATCAACAGTTTTTCCGTCTTATCAATCTCACACATGCTGGTATTTTGTTGTAGATAGCCTTATAATATACAGAATATTCATTTTTATTCAAGAATAGATATTTTTTACTGTCTGTTGTTTCTGAAGACTAGAATAAAAATGTCTACTTTCAAATTTTCAGTTCCAGAAAATGTGTAACAGCTGTTTGTAATAAAGTCATCGGATATAATAATTACTCAACTCATGACAAGTGACAACATTCAATTGGATTGGTTGACACACTAATCAATCGCAGCTGCTAGGTGAGCTCAAAATTTTAGCTCGCCCAGCCCCAACTTCTCAGCGGTTTAAAAATATTAGAAAGCTAAGAATTTGACCCGCTGGCCCTCTTTACATCTTTTTGAAGGGTGCAAAGGTGTATGCATTTCTGGCTATTAAAGTGAATGTGATGCAATGGTTATACGCCAAAAAGTGCCTTCTTCATGAAGCACTAATGCTTTATTACCCTTGTGAAGAGGACAATGAAGCATTAGCACAGTACATTGTGTTCAATTTTAGGAATTACGCGAAGTCTGCAAACAACTGGGGGGGGGGGGGGTCTTTAACGTGACAAAAATATAATATGGGTGATTTTCATATTGATTTCTAATATATGATTTTCATTTTTTCCTATCACATACAGTTTTTGAGAAACAAGCCTATATACATTTTTATGATATAAATACTATTAACAATATTATACAGGCAGAATGACTGTCCTAATACTTTCCATTTGTAAGATGAACTTGGTACATCCATTTCATACCCCAAAAGTAGTCAGCTAACATAGACAACTCCACTTCCCCATATACCTGCCTTCCACCCTCATAATCTGCTGATGAAACTTCTCGTGTTCATCACTTATGGACCCAAAGTCTAGATGCGAGTCCAAAAAGTGTATTTGCAGACATCTTGAATCCCACATCATGATATGATTTAAACATAGAAGTTATTTCTTTGTAATCTGAAGATTTGTGGTTGCCCAAAAAGTTTTCTGCAACTAACTTAAAAAACGTTTTGTGCATTAGTTTCCTTTTGGTTTAGAACTTGTTCAAATTTGGAAGTATTCATTAACAATCTAATTTCTGGTCCAACAAAAATGCCTTCCTTTACTTTTGGATCACCTATTTTTGGAAAATTTTGTTTCAAATACTGAAACCCTCCTTGATTCACTGCTTTCATGAAGTTTTTCATGAGTCCAGTATGACATGAAGTGGTGGCAAATAGATTTTTTTCAATCTCTACCAATGGTACATTATTAACATTATTTTTTTTAGTGAGATGCGTATAGTAAGTGGCAAAGGCCACTGTTTTACAACATGATTATTCCTAGTCCCACTGTCCTATTCACTGGATTTTAATGAATCAACAAGAAGTCTTCATTCAGATGGTGTCTGTTTAATGGCATAGAACTCCATTAGCCCATCTATGTTAATGCAAAAGGTCAGGGTATCACTTTCACAGAAATAAATGATGTACTCATTTTGATGGTGTCTCAAATGTGACTCTAGTTCCTTCAGCTAGGAGATTCCTTTCTAGCAGCCATGACACTAACAGTTCATAATCCTTTGTAAGTTTAAAATAAAGAACATTTATTGTTCAAAGACCAGAAGATAAATGATAAAATATACAAAGAGCCAACAAGTTTCACTAGCCACTGTCTAGCATTTTCAAGGCTGAACTGGTGTGAAAACAAATGCATTAAGTTACATTTCAAAACATACACTTTAGTAACTGTTAGGCCGTTACATTCGATCATTCTGTTTGAAGGCGTGCATGTGTTCGAAAGCGTCAGTCAGATTCCGGTACATGACCACGAGTTGTGTAGTTTTTTGCATATTGTAATTCTGTCGAGCTGAGAGAGATGATGAGATTTTTCATATGTCTTTAAGAATAATACCCTGATTTCTATTTAAATTATTGCCTGTGCGTAGTACCACAGCTGCTTCTTTTAAAGTTCTGTATCTGTAGTCATTCTCGATGTAAGGCATAGAACTGTTTTTCCAATCTATAACGTGATTTGATGTTGAGAAATGATGAGCTAAACCAGATGTGATGATTCTATTATGATTGACATCCCCCACATGTTCCTTCCGTCTTATTTCAAAACTTCTAGAAGTCTGACCAATGTAAGAAAGGCCACACGTGCATGGAATTTCATATACTCCAGGACATTTGAAGAAAGGTACCTCATCTTTAGGTGATCTTAAGATTTGTCTGATCATCGTAGTTGGTTTAAAAACCACTCTGATGTTATGAGCTTTTAACATTCTTGCCAATTTTGTGGAAACTGAATTAATATATGGAATGACAGATGTGGACACATATTGGGGTACCGTAACACGTTGTTGGTGGTTGTCTTTAAATAGCAATTTGTTTAAAATGTTAGAAGGGTATCCATTAAGAGATAGAGTGTTAGCTATTAGTGATAGTTCTCTCTGCACATCTGTTTCTTTTGAAATAGACCTTAAGGCTCTATTATGGAGCATGTGAATGATGCTGTGTTTTTGTGATCTATGATGGTTGAACGAATAATGTAGATATCTACTAGTATCTGTGGGTTTCTTGTAAATGGACAGTTGGAAATTGTTATCTTCTCTCCTCTGAATTATTGATGTCTAGTTCTATAGTGAATTTGATCTTATTGTGTAGTGAGTTGATTTTGTTCAGAAACACGAGAAGGTTTTCCATGGTATCTTTCCAGATGATGAACACGTCATCGACATATCTCCACCAAATTGACGTTTTTGGTACAATGGTGGAAAGAATATCCTTTTCAAGTTTTTCCATAAAAAGGTCTGCACATGGTGGTGGCAGAGGCCTACCCATGGCTAGACCTTCCAATTGTTTGTATACAGTGTTGTTAAATTTGAAGAAATTTGATTTCAGGCAATGATGAAACAGCTGTGTGATGTCTTGAGGGAAAAGATCTTTCAGAATGTTAACCACCTCTACGATCGGTACATTAGTGAATAAGGACACTACATCAAGACTAGCCATAATGTCCGTTTCTGATATTTTAATACTCTTGATTTTTTCTACAAATTGTTGAGTTTTTAATGTAGGTCTCTGTGTGTCTAATTGTTCCTTTCATTAATTTTGCCAGATGCTTTGCTAGTAGGTACGTAGGTGAGGATCTTCCGTCAACTATTGGACGAAGAGGTACGTTTTCTTTATGAATCTTGGGAGCCCCATAAAGGCATGGAGTAATAGGATGTAATGATTTAAGTTGTTTTTTAAGTTCATCCAACCAACCGGTCATATTGCGGATAAGAGCATTAGTCTCCATATGATTACTCATTATGGGATTTTTATCTAAGACTTGGTAAGTGGAAATGTCTGCTAGTAACAAGTTAATCTTATCAAAGTAATCTGTCGAGTTGAGAATGTATTAAAATATCAGAAACGGACATTATGGCTAGTCTTGATGTAGTATCCTTATTCACTAATGTACCGATCGTAGAGGTGGTTAACATTCTGAAAGATCTTTTCCCTCAAGACATCACACAGCTGTTTCATCATTGCCTGAAATCAAATTTCTTCAAATTTAACAACACTGTATACAAACAATTGGAAGGTCTAGCCATGGGTAGTCCTCTGTCACCACCATGTGCAGACCTTTTTATGGAAAAACTTGAAAAGGATATTCTTTCCACCATTGTACCAAAACCGTCAATTTGGTGGAGATATGTCGATGACGTGTTCATCATCTGGAAGGATAGCATGGAAAACCTTCTCGTGTTTCTGAACAAAATCAACTCGCTACACAATAAGATCAAATTCACTATAGAACTAGAGAAGAACAAAGAACTTCCTTTTCTTGACATCCTAGTGAGGAGAGAAGATAACAATTTCCAACTGTCCATTTACAAGAAACCCACAGATACTGGTAGATATCTACATTATTCGTCCAACCATCATAGATCACAAAAACACAGCATTATTCACATGCTCCGTAATAGAGCCTTAAGGTCTATTTCAAAAGAAACAGATATGCAGAGAGAACTATCACTAATAGCTAACACTATCTCTTAATAGATACCCTTCTAACATTTTAAACAAATTGCTATTTAAAGACAACCACCACCACCACCGTGTTAAGGTACCCCAATGTGTCCACAGCTGTCATTCCATATATTAATTCAGTTTCCACAAAATTGGCAAGAATGTTAAAAGCTCATAACATCAGAGTGGTTTTTAAAACAACTACCATGATCAGACAAATCTTAAGATCACCTAAAGATGAGGTACCTTTCTTCAAATGTCCTGGAGTATATGAAATTCCATGCACGTGTGGCCTTTCTTACATTGGTCAGACTTCTAGAAGTTTTGAAATAAAACGGAAGGAACATGTGGGGGATGTCAATCATAATAGAATCATCACATCTGGTTTAGCTCATCATTTCTCAACATCAAATCACGTTATAGATTGGAAAAACAGTTCTATGTCTTACATCGAGAATGACTACAGATACAGAACTTTAAAAGAAGCAGCTGTGGTACTACACACAGGCAATAATTTAAATAGAAATCAGGGTATTATTCTTAAAGACATATGAAAAATCTCATCATCTCTCTCAGCTCGACAGAATTACAATATGCAAAAAACTACACAACACGTGGTCATGTACCGGAATCTGACTGAAGCTTTCGAACACATGCACGCCTTCAAACAGAATGATCGAATGTAACGGCCTAACAGTTACTAAAGTGTATGTTTTGAAATGTAACTTAATGCATTTGTTTTCACACCAGTTCAGCCTTGAAAATGCTAGACAGTGGCTAGTGAAACTTGTTGGCTCTTTGTATATTTTATCATTTATCTTCTGGTCTTTTAACAATAAAAGTTCTTTATTTTAATCCTTTGTAAGATTAAGATCTCTTACAAGATCATTCAATTCCTCTTGGGTGATTAAGTGTGGATCATCATTTATGACTCCGAAATCATGTTGTATGTCAGATATTTCCTGTTTCTTTACCACCACTCTTAATGTCTGCAGGTGTTGGGTGTTGCAGTACTGGCAAATCAACAGAATGAGGTAATAGTTGCAAAGCTGATGCAACATTTGAATACAGAATGTTTTTTTTTTTTTTTTTTTGGATGAAAATCTTAAAACGTTTGTAAAGATAAGTCAGTAAACTGATTGGTTGGCTCTCTCAGTCATGGTATGCCAAATCTGGTTTCTTTCAGCCTAAACTGCAAATTAACCACATAACTTGCATAACACACATTTAGAGCCCAGCTTTTATCTTGATCACCTAGCTTACAACCGAAATAACGTTTATAGGCATCCTTAATTAACTGTGTAAATGGTCTCTGCTTCTTCTTCAGGGTGAACTCCCTGCACACATAGCAAAACAAATTAGAACACACGAGGTATTTTTCTGTCAAACGGAGAATGTGACATAAGCTACATCTCGTTCACCAAATGGGCTGTATAGGTTAGTGTGAAACAATGTAATGTGTTGCACGTTACACAATAGTTACATAAGTATTGCATCATCTCTTGTTAACTAAGCATGGTTGATGCAATAACAGTAGAATGTAATTGCATCAAATAGGCAACAACAGCTCATATATAGGGCTTATATTCTCCAGAATGGTACGTGAGAGAAAAAAATTTTAGAAACATATTTCAAATCGACACAAAAAACTAATTCAGAAATACCTTTTCTTGAAAGGAAACAATGTGTCAGACAGTAAATTATTAATAATTCATTTGTTAGTGATGAAAGTATATATATATATATATTCATACCTGCTCCCTCTTATCCTTTATATTTGCAATTCTCACAAGTCCTATTAATATGTTCACATATTTACACCTTTTTATGTCATGTTTTTTTGAAACTCAGGGGCTACCCTGAGTGCCGAGTCTTCAAAATTTGAGTCATCAGAATTCAAGGAGACCCGGCCTACCAGTCCAGAACTCGGGGGCTATCCTGAGTGTTGAGTCTTCAAATTCAAGAACTGGCCTACTAGTCCGGAACATGGGGAGTTGGGTGCCATAGGAGCCGGGAGGGAGGCGTACCTCTCCCCTAGTTCAAATATAAAAACGAAATATGGCACTGTCCTTAATATTGTTTTCTAACATATCCTGAAACAAACACTTTCTTCTCCACTGATTTGGTTACTCTCGAAGAACTTTTCATCGCAATGAGTGGCATGTCCACTGATGCATAAGCAGAAAATTGTCAGCATGAAAATTGTGGATCTGAATGTGTTACATTTGAACATCTATTCAAAGAAAGTGCTGAAGTTTACCTCTGATTACATGATTTAAGTTGTGTCATGATTGGCTTTCTATTGCAAAAATATGTGGGAAACTGTATTATATTAAATAACTTTTAACACACTCAAATAGTGTTTTATCCTAGCTACTGTGTGATAGCATGTTTAAGAATTTTATTTTAATGCATATTTTTCTGTTTTTTTGTATTAAAATCCTATTATTGTTCTTCAATTCACACTGACATTTTATAACATATAAAACAAAATATTTGTGATTATTAGATGAGTACAGTAAAACCTCGACATAGCAGAGTAATTCAGGCAAGGGGTCTCCATTAAATCAGAGTCCGTTATATAATATAATAAAGTAGATTTTCAAAGGCATATGTTAAAAAATTAACAAATTATCTAATTTACATGTTTTACTTATGTAGAAACTTTTATGTAATTAAAATTAAGTACTGTATCTATGAAAAGTTTTCTGTGTATTATTGCTTATAACCTCACCGTGGTTTTGAGACAAAAACAAGTCTGCGATCTATATCGAAATCGAAATAAATAAATATTTTTCCGAAAATAATCTTTAATTATATGTAAATAAACAGTGTTCTTAAAAACAAAACTTTATAAAAACACAAAATATTTTCCCTATTTATCCGTCTTCGGATGATGATATATCCAGACATTTCCTTTCTGGCATGAAGTTAATGTTCGATGTTGAGGCGCTTGGTTTAGGTAATCCTGTTTTGAATAAACTATCAATTTTTTTTTTAACTTTTGAATTCTGCTGTTTTTTTTATAATTAACTCCCTAAAATTACGGAAGTGTGTAACAAAGCCGAATTTCGTTATCTGATGAATTGTCAATAAATGTTATTAGATCATCAAAATGCGATCTAATCACTGATAATTTAACATTTGGGCGTGTTGTTTCTTCTTCCTCATTATCTTCAGTCCCGTCCTCATCTTCCAAGGCCATAACCGCATCTATTTCATTTTCAATCATATGATATGATATCCAGGATCACCTTCTTCCTACCCACCAATATTCTGTATTGTCCTGCAGTAATCACTAACCTCTAGCCCTTCTAAATCCAAGTCTGCAAATTCTTCAAACCATTCTTTAATGTTTGAACTTTCACTTCTTTCCATGCTGCCGCAAAATTAAAAACCGCAGATTTTAAACTAACTTTTTGAGTTTTGTAAGCTAAGTAAGACCTCTTGTATCTTCTTCATTATCTTATCCTGAAATACAACCATTACTTCATCTAAAAACTTTTTGCAGTATTTTCGTTTGGTTGCCAGAATTATCCCCTGATCCATGGGCTGGATAAGTGATGTATTTTTTGGCAAAAACATACATCTAAATTTACCATCTCCTGAACATAAAATGTTTTTGGATGGATGAGCAGGAGCGTTGTCTAAAAGCAATAAACATTTTGCATCTTTCGGTGGTATTCCAAGCTCTTCGACTTGAAATTTCCTGACTGCAGGTACAAATTCTTTAAAAAAAACCAGTCTTTAAGAATGTTTGAGTTGAACCATGCCTTTTTAGTTATAATACGAAACGGGCAGCTGAGTCATTACATTTTTTAAAACTGTAGGTTTACGAGATTTGCCAACAATTACAGGTGTCAGTTTATGCGATCCATTGACATTAGTGCAAAGCAGCGCCAAGCTCCTATCCTTGCTGATTTTTTTCCCAGGTGTCAATTTTTCATATTTTGAGGCTTGTGTTTTCTGGCACTGAATGCCAGAGCAAACCAATTTTGTCAGCATTATAAATCTGAGATTGTAATAGCATTTCATTATTTATACATTCTATTAGTTTTTGCCTAAATGGTTCAATATCTTCTGTTGGAGCACTTGAAGCTTCACCATAAATTCGTTTGTTCATAATTCCATGCCTTTTGCAAAAGTGCCAAAGCCATCCATTGCCTGCTTTGAATGGTGTGTTTATTTGATTTGCTAATTTAATTGCTGCAGATTTCAATTCAACTGCCCGAACTGGAACCCCACAAGAATGTTGCTATGCATACCACTTCAACAATGCTTCAACTGAAGTTTCACGTGCCAATTTCATGTTTTCGGGGATTGGTGATTTCACCTACATCACATATTATCACAAATTTTATTTTCTTTGTTATTTTTCGTCTGATAGTTTGTTTTTTTATGCCATATTGCTCACATATAAGAGACACAGACACTCCTGAATCCAACTTCTGTATGACTTCTAATTTTTGATTTAATGTTAAATAAACTTTTCTGTTTGTCCATATTTTAAGGCTACGGTTACAAAGATGCATTTTACCATTCATACATATCTAATTTTAAATTTATATTGAATAGGTCTATAAAATGCATATATAAACCATTCACCACGAGTAAACAAATACACACTACTGGGCTCGGCTTAGCGCATGTCAGAACATTGGCTGGCATGCGTTAAAACTGCTGCAGAAAGTCACGTCACGCGACAAAAGAACCAATTACAGCACGATCGGTGTGATCACATGCTAATCATTTGCCGAACATGTTTTATGAGTGGTGACTCATTAATGTCGGCTAAATTACTAGTGTTTTTTCAACATACGATGGTATTTGCCAAAATTTGTTAGAATAACAGGAAATTAATAACAAAAAATAACCTGTTAATTTAATTATAAGCATTTTAAAATTAACAGGGTGTTAATTTTCACATACGGACTGGAAATTTTGTCCTTTAAATTGAGGGTTTACTGTATTTACAGTACCTGTATAGCTATTGATAAAAGTTTTAATTATGTTACTAAACTTGTATAAATCAATTGCTTTGGATCATTCAGGTAACTAAACAATAGCTATTCTGTGTGTGAGAGAGAGAGAGCACTTCAAATAATTTGCTTCTACATTCTTTTCTCCATTTTCTTCAGTTATCAACTTTATCAAACTACTCTCAAATTAGCATAATATACTGATAATTTTTTTTTTGTCTGACAAATAAAAACTTTTATATTAGCAGTTAATTTTTACCCATAACTATTTAAATTTTACACTTTATCACCCAAAGGCTTTTCCTACTAGGCAACATTTTCAATAAACTATGGTACTAGTAAAAAATGTATAAAAAAAACTTAGAACATCTTTTTTATACTACAAATGACAAGTACATTTTATATTCTGGTAGCTTGAAACAGTCACAAATGGATGAATGCTTATTTAAAAATATCTAAGTGTATTTCTGAATTGGAGAACTTGCTTATATAATAATTCTCACAAATTTCTATCATCATATGACTTAATTCCTTCTCTCTCTCAGAGCTTCCAAACTGAATTCTATACACGCATTTATTTCAAAGGAATAGAATACATGGCAAAAAAGTAGTACTGTAGAATCTGTGTGGTAATTATTTGGACAAATAATTATTTTAACAATGAATAACCAAGAAGCTTCTATATGGGGTCCAAATGCCATTAACGATAAACAAAATCAGGATGCGATACTTGAAAGAAACGTAACTGACAAGTGTAAAATTGATGAAATACAATCATAAATGTTTTACTTTCTACTTAGTAACAAATTTTCATGGCTTTAGAACTGTGTTCTCTACTATTATACAACCACTTCCTTTTATGCAAACACATTCTCCAAAATATTTCATAATTTTATTTTTCAGTAACTATTACAAAGTACTGACAGTGCTTAAAAAACGGGTGAAGCTAAAATACTAAACAAGAATAAAAAGAAATTTGGCATATGTCAAATTTTACAATTAAAATAACAAATCAAAAAGTACAGAAAACAGACAGTGACTATTAACTAATGAAAATAATTAACACCACGGCACCAATAAAAAAAACGTGTCATAACATTCTATCAACCCACTTACTGGAAAAGTCTGGGTATTTTGCAAAACCTTCTCAAATTTATCAAAATATTGGACTAGTAACTGAATTACACCATTGGTATTAATCCGAAGTAACTGATAAATATAAATTTTTCTCTTGGTAACAAAATCAAATTAGTTTAATTTCCTATTAGCAGTTTGTAAATTATATGGCTGTTCAGTATCATAATTTTGGAACCACTAATGAAAGCATGTGATAATTAAACCAATTTTTTTCACATATTGCCCATATCACCTCCCCCCATCTTCTGAGCCACTTTCCGAAGAATACTAGAAATCTTTGGATTAGACTGGTATTTTGCCATATTTGCAGGATTTTGGCTAATCTCCTGAAAGGCAGCAGCAACTTCAGGATCCTACAAAAAAAGAATGCAAAAAGCAAATGATTCCAACCAGATTCTTGTTTTAAATTTATAACAAATTTATATCATAGTAGTCTGCTGATAAAAGAACACTTCATCTGAAATTATCTATAATCTGAATATAAATAAAGGGAAACAAATCAGAAAAACCTGCCATGTAATTAATCAGTGAAACAGTATGAGGAATTAATTATGATAATGTTAAAAAAGTACCATGTTTGATATCAAGTGCAGATGCAGACACGATACTTTTTTTTAAAGCACTTTGGATCTTGGCAACAAAAATCTTCTATTATCTAAAGGCATTCATATATATGTATGTGAATGCCTTTAGATAATAGAAGATTTTTGTTGCCAAGACCTAAAGTGCTATTGTGGGATTCCAGCACACAATATGTTTGGTCTAGAGCAGGATTTCGAGATCTCACTCAGCTTGCATGTGGTGATAAATGTGTTATATGTTAACAATTTTTTTGTGGTTGGAACTATCGGTTCAGTTCTTCCCTTCCATACTGAAGTCAAGAATTTTTAGTGAGCTCTCCAGCAACATCCCAAATGTGAAAACAGTATTTACAATTACTATGCGATTTGTATAGAATTAACAGTTACTTAAAGTAAAGTAACACACTCACAAGGAAAAAAAAAAAAAAAAAACTACAGGATTAAGTTCTAGTGCTGAAGTTTACAAAATTATCAGACTCCCACTCAAGAATGGTTTGAATATCACTTGAAGGTTATAGAAATTCTAATAAGATATTCTACAGATTTTATTCATTTGTAATTTGTTTTATATGAACAGTTTGTCAAATAAGAAAGAGGAGTGAGAGTACTGTTATTAGCAAAGATGAAAAGGAAAAGAACACGTGAATAACTTTGCGATTCCTGCATTATTTGAAGGGAAAAAAAAAAACACTTTTTTCCCATTATTACATATGATGTGTCTACTTGCAAAAGTCAGGAAAAAGATGGAACTTGTGCTGTATGTCAACAGTAACTACTCGAGTTCCTCGAAACTTTTTCATTACATTTGTCCAAAAGTAGATTATGCGAATAAGAAAACACACACACTGTGGCAGACTACAAGTCATTTGTTAGTTGAGGAGGTTTCTAGTTGGTGTAGAAGTAAACTATTAATGAAGTTCTTCTCTGAATGAGAGAGAATAGAAAAGAGAACCCAGAATGTGTGAGAGAGAGAGCAACACAGAAAGCTGACTGTGGGGTTTGAACATCTCAATTGTAATCCAGATTGGATCAGAATAGTGGAAATTCTGATTGGAAATGAGAAAATGACTTTTATGAAGGACTCATCTTATTCTAAATAAATTCTATGTTAAGTGTAGATAGCATGCTCAGCAAGTCCCGACTGTTCAAGGCTTTTAGTATTTAATATAAGACATATTCTAGACAAATTAAAGCAGATGTTCTTGTTTGTCCAAATACAAGGAGCTGCAAGGAATCTGGTAGATGCCTGGAAAAATCTAGAGGTGGAAGCAAGAAAAGATGGCATTTTTTTCTGGTGGGGCAAAAGGTAACAAAATTATTCAGTGGTTTTAAAACTTTTGATATGCATTCAGAAATGCCTTGCAAATAAGGGATGGGAATGCGAGTTATTTCTTCTGCATTGGAAGAGGCAGAGATACCATAACTGTTAAAAGCTTTTCTTGATGAAAGAATCTTAAAACCATTAAATAAAAAGGTGGATTTAATATGTTGTAATTCTTTCTGTAAAAGTTAATCTGAAAAACAAAGAACGAGCATGATGTATTGAGTTCTTAATAGTTCCAACCTTCTGACTAGGATGGTGATGGGATTCAGCGTGAATATAATGGCCTGTATGAGTCTTCTTCTGAAAAACTGATAACTGTAAGTGTCTATCTGGTTGACAACAAATTAGGTCTAAAAAGGATAACTGGTTATTTATTTCTTTTACTAAGGTGAACTGGATCTTGGAGAGAAACTGCTGTAACTCAGAGGAAGAGTCATTCCAAATTGCAAAAATATCATCCAAATATCTGTATCAATGAGTAGGTCTAGGAGAAATGTTATCAAAAATACATTTTTTAACGTGTTCCATGAAGACGTTGGCAATGGTAGGCGAAATAAGACTGCCCGTAGCTGTTCTTTCAATTTGTTGATATAATTTGTTTTTACAGGAGAAATAACCAGAATGTATGACAAAATCATATAGTTTAACAGTATCTAATAGTACTTCTTAAAGTAATTCAATGGTGATCGATAAAGGAATATTAATAAACAAGGATACAATATCTAAGCTGATCATAATGTCGGAAGCAACCCGATGAAGATCACAAATTTTATTTTTAAAATCCCAAGTGTTATATATACAGACGATCTTCATCCTTGAGGATCTTCTAGTAGAAGTGGCAAATAAATTGGATAAATATTTGGATATCTTATAAGTGGAAAATCCTATATAGTTAACACCTGTACAACAAATAACTTATTTGACAAACTGTTCATATAAAACAAATCACATATGAATAAAATCTGTAGAATATCTTATCAGAATTGTACTGCAGAATAAGTACAATTTCGGCACTAGATACTAACTTATTCCTTGAAAGAAGTTTTTTTTCCCCCAGAGATCAGAAATATTTATTAGGAATGTGCCTAATATTCAGTTTCGCTTCAGCAGAAAATTCATGTCACATGCATCACAACAAACATAAATCCAGAAAAGGCTTCCCCTTGTCTTGTCTGGTGTTTGCTGTAGGTATTTATTTTAGTGTTCTCTGCATTAATTTAGTTTATATTATGAAGCCTTAAAAAGCGAGTACAATTTTGGCCATGAATAATAAAACAAGCAATATTTGGAACCTTTATGATTTATGTGAAGATTCAAAATTTGCAAAATGTAATACATGCAAACAGCAAATATCTTGGGACAGAAGAAAAGACACAAGTACAACTTCTATGATTAATCGTGTTCAATGCAACCATAGCAATGTATTTGTAAAACAAAATATTTGTGAAACTGAAATATCAAGCCAGAATGCAAAAACAAGCAGTCAGAAATGAAAATAAATTCACCAAAACGACAAAAGTTATTTGATGTTATAGAAAAATCTAAAACATGGGATGTAGATGACAAACCGAAAAAACTTTGCATTATGTCATAGCTGAAATGATAGCTCTATCTCCATAAGGTCTTCACTGGTTAATTCTTGTGAATAGGACTCTAGTAAGTCAATGGCATCATTTTCATTGATGTCCAATAATTCTTTCAGAACTCTCTCAAGGTCATCACATCATCTTTCGTAGTCTTGAATACTTGCGGGAATGTACGGTGTAAGTAATAAGTCTTAAATGCAGAAATAACTGCCTGGTCCATTGGCTGCAGTATCGATGTAGTATTGGGTGGTAAAAGTACGACCTTTACATTAGGGTGAACATTATCTGAAGACGTTGGATGTCTGGGAGCACTGTCCAGCACAAGTAGAATTTTAAAGGGAATTTTCTTTTACGAACAATAATGTTCCACAGCAGGAATAAAACAGTTCAAGAACCAATCTTCAAACATGGGAAGTGTGACCAAGCACTGAAATTTGACTTCCAAATAACAGGAAGAGCTGCTTTAATAATGCAGCGAAGTGCAGGTTTGTTTACATACGCAAAAGAAACTAGTTCCTGAATTATTAATTTAATTATCCTTATGGGGAGCCTGTTCGTAAGTACGGAACGCTGTAAGTTGGGTCGTCCGTAACCCGGGGACCACCTGTAATTTTGAACTGTCAACATTTTTCTGGAAGTCATACAAGTGATATGATTAAAGAAAAGTTTTCTCCTGTGTTACAAACATGGGATATACAAATTTCGTGGATTGACTGTAATAGTTTGAGACAATGGTGCTAATATTGTTAATGAGTGTAATGATGCTGAAATTGCAAACATTCCACATTTATTCACATGCTGCAATTAGCAATAATGGACTTTATTAATGTACAGATGTTGATTTAATTCAGAAGTATTGAGTAATGAAGAAGTGTGTGTAGAAAAATAGTGGGATATTTTAACCATTCACCTGCTGCACGCTTGAAACTAAAGGATATTCAAACTGAATTGAATACCAGTCAGATAAAATTAGTTCAAGATGTACATACTTGGTGGAACTCTACTTTTTTATATGCAACAATGAATGCAAGAACAGAAAAGAGCATTAAATACCTATGCAATCAACAACAATTTAAATACATTAAGTTCAAATCAGTGTTCTTTTAATGGAACTGCCGCTAAATTTATTGGAGAACTTTTGAGAAAATTACCAACACCACAAGTTCAAATTTTGCTTTAATTTTTGATGTGCTTCCAACTACTGTGACTATGCAGATGTATTTATCTACAGACAATAATAGTTATATTGGAGTAGGAAAAATGAAAAGTATTCGCTATGAAGAATTTAACAGAAGATTTGATACTTTATTCAAAATAAATATATTATTTCAACTATATTAAATCCAAGATTTAAGCTAGCATCATTTTTCAAGTCAATCAAAATTGATTATGTTAAAAGCATTCTAATTAATGAGAAATCTGATTCAGAAATCGACAGCATTCTTTTATCAAAAATTCAAAGCAAAAAGAAAAATAGTAACAAATTATGGCAGTGTTTAGGAGATGCTACTTCTGCTGCTGTTTTGCCATTAGGTCGAAAGCAGAATCAGTCGCAGAAAAATATTAACGATGAAATGATTACATATTTTAATAAACCACTGTCAAAAAGAACTGATGATCTGCTCCAGAAATGTTTATGAAGAAACCAGAAGTAGATCTCTTCCAAAAAATGCTCAAAAACTGGTTTCCTTACGTTACAACTTCATTTTGATTATTAAATCCATAGTTATTCTATATTTAACAATTTAAAAATCAGAGTTCTGTAAATATTTTTATTTTGTTACTTTAGGAAATAAGAGGAATGTTTTTCTCACTTTTGAGCTGTATTCCTTCTTTTAATAAATGTTCCTTGTAAAATGAAATGACTGCTTTATTTAATTTAAGGAATGTAAAATATCATTTCTGCATGTTCGACAAGTTATTATCATTCACAGTGTAATATGGGGGGGGAGTGAGTTATGAGGGTGGCCTGAAAAGTTCTCGGCTAACAATGAAAAAATGAATTTATAAATTAAAAATTATTTTTATTTTTCAACATAATTTCCCTTAATCTTTTGTATAACCAATTTTTAACATATTCATGCTGAAAACCGGACAAAATTGTATCATTAGGTACTCCCACTGGCAGGATGCGACAAATCGCCAAGCACTTTCTGCTTATTTTCTCTAGAGCATTCGGAGTATTATTATGTGTGCTTTCTAGAGAAACTGAACTTGTTAGAAAGGAAAGACTTTTCGCTTTCTAGTTATGTAAGTCACCAATACAATAATTACAACAAATTCTATAATTGTATTTTTAAATTTCTAAATTTAAAAATCAATAATCACGAACTCTTTGCACATGACAGACCCTATGAGGGAAAGAAAAAGCATAAATGTAAATAGATTCATCAGTCAAATAATCAATAATTTTCAGTTGTGCTATTATGGGTGGTGCAATAAGTTACTCTAGTGGACAATAAATTACATGTCATCCTATAAATTCTAGTCATGTACATGAAAATTTCTGAATTTATCATTACTATTATTTATTTTTGGGGGGGGGGGGGGGGGGGAGTGAGTTATGAGGGTGGCCTGAAAAGTTCTCGGCTAACAATGAAAAAATGAATTTACAAATTAAAAATTATTTTTATTTTTCAACATAATTTCCCTTAAGACTAATACATTTATTCCAGGGATGTTCCAGCACCATTATCCCGTCCCTGTAGTCATTCTCAGTAAGATTTGCAAAATACTCCTCTACAGCTGCAATCACCTCTTGATTCGAAGAAAAACATTGACTAGCGAGGAAGAGATAGAAGTCAGAGGGAGCCAAATCTGGGGAATAGGGTGGATGTTTCAACAATTCATAGTGCAGATCCCTTTTTCCCATTGCCAAAACATATTTGTGGGCAGGTGCATTGTCCTGATGAAAGAATTTTTTTTCTTCTGCAAACTGGGTCTTTTACCATGAATGTTTTCATCTAGTCTGGTTAAAAGATCGAAATAATATTCCCCGGTTATTGTTTTACCCTTGAAAAGGGTACAACCTCGAACAGCACATCAATGCTTTAAATTAAACTTTTACCTCCAAAATACGTGCAGTCGAAGCTAAGCTAGAACAAATTGAAAACCAGCGCAATGCAAGTTCTACTCCACCAGCAAAAGAACTTTGCGATTTAATCACATCAACTGTAAACGACTTGATAGAGGCTAAACACAAAAAACTCAACGCCATCATCTTGAACTTCCCGACGGAAAATGGAAAAGAAAATCATTACAAGAGGACATCAACAAATTAGCTGAAGAATGCAACATCGATCCTAAGAACATCGTCAGGTGTCATCATTTCAGGCCTATAAATAAAAGGAAGGACGGAACGAACTTTCCGGGCCTAGAAAAAGTGACTTGCGACTGCCGACAAGCACATCTAAACTAAGAACAGTGATCAACAACAAATTCAAAGACACCTGTCCCCCAATAGTGCATACGTGCACAACCAGACTTATCATTTGCACAAAGGGAACAAAGATGCCAGCTTCAAAGACAACTCGAAAAAAAATATCGAAATGGGGACAACAGTTGGACCATCGACTACAGACAAGATAAACTGGTGAAAAAACCAAGTGATGCCACTAGCAGCTACCATGGAGACCAGCATGCAGGCACTGCATAGGAAATATGCAAGACCCATGCAGTCCAACATATGACTGGTATGTCCGTTACCACCTACAGTCTACCAAACCCCACCTTCTCTTCCTGGTAGAAACTCAAATCTCACCTCCCCCTAGCACCACTTATCTCAACCTTTCAAACTACTCACTCTTTAACAACTTTCATCTGAAGGGTGGCGTCTGCACATACATCTGCTCTGACATACCTTGCCAGAGAGAGCATCCAACCTAGAATCACCAAAATTTGACCTTCTTTGGTTGAAAATATCCCTTCCCCACTCAGTCCAATTCATCTGTTGTCTCTATCGCTCCCCAAACACAACCAACCACCCTGAGCTCTTTAATTTCCTCTCCCTAAAAATTGACTATCTCCAATCCCACTTTCCCAACAGTGAAATCCTCCTCTTAGGAGATTTTAACGTCCACAACACTAGCTGGCTTTCCTCCTTCAGTTGTATAGACCTTGCAGGCAGAGATGCTGAAACATTTGCCATCACTAATGACCTTACACAACTTGTCCAGATGCCAACCAGAACACCAGATAACCCAAACCACTCCTCAAACACCCTAGATCTCTTCCTCACCATGACCCCTCCAAATACACAGTGAAAGTAGTGAGCCCTCTGGCCAATTCTGACCACAACCTAGTGCTCATCTCCTCCCCCATACAACAACGTTTACACAAACACTCCCATACAAGAGTAGTTTGGCACTATAACAGTGCCAAGTGGGACAGCCTCCGCAACTTGTATGCCGCATTCCCATGGTTAGACTATTGCTTCCGACCTTCCAACCCAAACATATGCACCAAGCTTATTACCAAAGTAATCCTCACCGGCATGAATACATACATTCCACACAGCACTCTGAACTACCATTCCCTAACGAAACCCTGTTCCAAAAGATGTGCCAAGGCTGTAGAGATGAAACACCAGACATACCACAACTGGCTGAAATCAAGAACCTCATCCTCTTTCAAAGCTTACACCAAAGCCTGTAATAGATGCAAAATAAAAAAAAAAAACAATGCTTCCAAAACAGAGTTCGAAAGAGCAAAAAAAAAGGAAAGCAGCCTGTCCAAACGGCAGCAAAGCAATTGGTCATAACTTCTGTCCAACACTATTCCCACCCTTATTATACCCACATGGTTCTACTGCATCATCACCAACAGAAAAAGCCAATCTTCTGGCTTCATACTTTGCTTCCAATGCACACATAACTGACAATGGTAAATGTCCCCCAACCATTCCAGACAACCAACATACAATGCCCCAATATCCTTTTGCTAGGATGAGATCAGAAAAATACTGTCAAAATTAGACATAAAGTCTCCTGGACATGATGGCGTCACCCCAATTGTTCTGAAAGTTTGTGCTCCAGAACTGACCCCTATCCTATGTCCCCTATATATACTCTCTTACTCCACTGGAATCTATCCCACAAACTAGAAATTGGCCTATATTCAGCCCATTCCCAAGAAGCGTGACAAGTCACTGCCATCCAATTACTGCCCTATCTCACTTACCTCAGTCCTGTCAAAAGTAATGGGAAAAATCATCAATTCCCAACTCCTACACTATCTTGAAGACACTCACCAAATAAATGACTGCCAGTATGGATTCCACCACTGCCGATCAACAGGAGATCTACTCAACAAATGCTACGGAGAGGTTTGGCGAATCTCAAGTGGTTGCACTAGATATCTCCAAAGCCTTTGACCGGGTCTGGCACAAAGGCCTAATAGGCAAACTACTATCATTCGGTCTGACCCAGGACCCCTGTAGTTGGATTGCCAGTTTTCTGTCTGGATGTTCACTGTGTGTGATGGTGGATGGCTCCCTATCATCTCACCACTCAATTAATGCTGGGGTCCCACAAGGTTCTGCCCTCTCACCAACCCTCTTCCTGCTATATATCATTGACCTACTGCAACTGACCTCCAACCCAATACAGTTTTGCAGACAACAGTACACTACACTCCTCACTTGCATTTGATAAGCCTTACCCTACACAACTCACCTCAACCTACAGAACATCAACCACCACCACCCTCAACTCCAATCCATCATACAATGGGATTCGGATAACCTCATAAATTTCAATGCCAATAAAACTCAGTTCTGTACTATTTCTCATAAAAAAAAGAACAATTTTTTTCCAGCATCCTTTTTTACAATACCCAAATTTCCCGACAGTTTGAGATCTCACTTCTTGGAATCACCCTCACATCAAACCTCTCTTGGCATAAATATATCACAACCATTGCATCCTCAGCCTCAAAAAAACTAGGATTTCTCTTTCGCTCAAGACTTTGTTCACCCCCGAACAGCTATTAACATTATACAAATCACAAATCCGCCCAGCTATTGAATACTACTCTCACATACGGGGTGGGGGTCCCAAAAAGCTCTCTCAAAACGTTCGACTCAATACAGAGGAGAGCAATTAGACTTATCAATGATCCATCCCTTACCAACTCTCTCCCACCACTTTCACACAGACGTATGGTCTCTGCAGTATGTATATTCTACAAATATTTCCATGGGAAATGCTCATCTGAAATAACATCAATAATTCTTCCGTCCAGTACTAAGCTCATTGAAACACATGCAGCTACTGCACAACATCCCTTCACACTACACCTAGAAACAAACAGAACAAGTTTCTTTTCCTCTTCCTTCACCCCTGTGGAACAGTCTCCCACCTGCTGTGTTTCCCAAGGAATACAATTTAAAGTCATTCAAATCAAATGTAAACAAATCCTCCTTTCCCAATCCACTACCCATACATGGTACTAATGTACTATAGGTTGACCAACCAACATCCTGTGTATGGGCTCAACATAAAAAAAAAAAATAAATAAAAAATATCATGCACTTGATCAATGATTTCTGGTGTTGTTACAATTTTTGGATGTCCTTCACGCGGATCATCTGCAAGGCTGGCACGGCCACGTTTAAACTTGGCAGCTCATTTCTTAATTGTCTAAAACGAAGGAGAAGAGTGCTCAAACTTTTATGAACTTCGAATGAATTTCTTTTGGCATTAAACCTTCTTTTACAAAGAATTTTATAACCGCACAATACTCAATTTTATCTATTTCAAGGGATTCAGACAACACTTTTATTTTAGACAGCTGTATAAAACCAACTAATTGATAAAATGACTTGCAATTTCACATGGATGCTTATGACAGATGTACCAACTTAAAAAAAAAAATCCTGCCGATAGTGTTGCTATCTATGGTCGAAAACTTTTCAGACCACCCTCGTATTTGTTTTTCAAAAAATAACTGATAATACAATTTCAGTATAAAAACATGGACTGCTCAAACAAAGCGGAAGGGAAATTTACAAAATCAAGAGAGCCAATGATAGATGCATAACATAGCCTGGCATGAACATGTTAAAAAATTAGTTAGACTTTTTTAAACATGTTAAAAAATACCTGAGTGTATTTTTTTTTTGTTCAAAACATTTCTTTGTAAAATTTCAATCAGAATTTTAAAAATTTAATTTGGTATGCTTCATCCAAATTGCAAACCAAATATTAGGTATTTGGCCAGATTGTGCTTTGGCACATCCCAAATTACAACAGAATGACAGCTAGAAATATATAATTACGTTTTTTTTTTTTTTTTTTTTAAATGTTTCTTCATTCTGCAATTTGGCTGAATATTTGGCCAAAGCTAAATTCTTAATTACTGTATTTGGCAGTGTATAAGACGTGCTTTTTTCTTTGAAAATAGGTCTGAAAAACAGGGTGCGTCTTATACACCGATACTCAGTTTTTTATTACTTTCATTTCTGGAAATTTTCTCTGTTCCGAGTTACGCGATTTCTTTCTTGCTTCCTCGTGGTGTGTGAGAGCATTCCAGTTACTGGAAAACATTCTAGTATTCCAGTTATGGATGGATAACATTTGGTCTAAGTGCTCTGGTGGACTGTTGAAGTCTGCCCTGCTAGTATGGATCAGTTTCGTTCTCACAGAACAGAAGAAGTTAAAAATAAACTCAAGGAATTGAAAAACTCAGTTGGCTGTAATTCCAGGAGGTCTAACTAGTCAGCTTCAACCTTTAGATGTCTGTATTAATAAACCATTTAAGGGATTTATGAAGGAAAAAGTGGAACACTGCATCCAGAAGACTGCTGGATGCAGTCTTCAGATTTTGGGGTTATGCCATCAGGAAGAAGCCTAGCATTTTGCAAGTTTGTGAGTGGGTCAAAGCTACATGGGATGCTGTGAAAACTGAGACAGTGGTCAAATCATTTAAGAAGTGTGGCATTAGTAATACACTGGATGGTACAGAGGACAATTTGTTGTATGAAGACTCAGATTCAGAAGAGGTTTCAAATGTCTCTTCATTTAGCTCTGGAGATGAATTTCTGGGTTTTGACGAAGAAGATTAAAAGGTGGGTATTTTTTCCTAGTTAGATTAGATATTTGTTTAAAGTAGAGCTACTTATTACTTTATATTTGAAATACTGTAAATTCATTATAATATTCAGTGACAAAGTTTATTTCTTAAAAAATGTGTACAAAAAAGGGGGTGCATCTTATACGCCGGCAAATATGGTAATTAAATATCAAACATTATGAATTAAATATTATAAACAAATATTTTGACCAAAAAAAAAAAAATGTTTACAGCCAAATCCCACTTTTGTGCATCCCTATTATCTATTGTACAATTTTTGCCTAAGTGTCAAAGGCATCTTTAGTAGAGGATTATAAAAAAAGGGCAATTAAACAATAACAGACAATTCTAAAAACGCACTACCTTAGTAGCTAATGTAAGATGACTAAAATGCTCAATAACTTCCTAACTAAAAATAAAGGTGTGAGTGTGTAATATTAGGAAAGATTAGCAGATTAAAAAACAGTACTCCCCCCCCCCCCCACTATGCTTATAACCCTAATATAAGCATTATATTAGGGTTATAATATAATGCTTATTTTAGTGTTGTAATATAAGACTCGTGTTTTTCGGGCACCTACCGGATTTCTTGCTCTTGCAAATAATCTTATTTTGGACAAACAGGAAGATCTGCTTTTATCTGCCTAGAATATAAGTGTTATATTAAATATCATGAGCCTGAATAGTCAGGAGTTTGCTGAGCATACTATCTGCACTAAACATAGAATTTACTGGAATAAAATGAGAGACATTCATAAAAGTCATTTCTTCATATGTCTTTATAAAGAAATGTGTGAAACTTTACTTCATTGTCCTAACTCAATGGATCTGATGGTGTATGTCTATCCCCATTGTGGGAGTACTAACACACACACACACACACACACACACACACACACACACACACACACACACACACACACACACACACACACACACACACATTCATGTTCATAGAAACCTAATCACCCATTATAACCATTTTTTTCTGGTAATTAACATGTTCGCTGCCAACTACGAGTATACTCGTAGTCGGTATATGAGCATCACAAACCAACTACGAATATACTTGTATGACGCTTACCGCCGGCAACGAGATGACCCGTACTGACCTTGAAGAAGTGAAAATGCTTGGCGTGCAGAGCTAGCAGCGAAAGTGTGTATACTCGTAGATGGTATATGAGCCTCACAAGCCAACTACGAATATACTCGTATGATGCTTACCGCCGGCAACGAGATTACCCGTACTGACCTTGAAGAAGTATAAATGCTTGGCGTACGGTAACAAACTATGCCCAAGTAGCGTGGCAGTGAAAGTGTTAAATTTGAATGCCTATTTGAAAAAAAAAAAAAAAAAAAAGATAAAACAATAATTGTCACAAATAATGAAGAAGGTAATAAAACATTTTTATTTCTGATTAATTTGCCTCTTTTTAGTGCAAGGTGTGATGTAATTAGGAAATTACAACAAATTTGCAAATATTTCAAAATGGAGGTGGACAGTGATATTTTCACTAGATAAACAAATGTCAGTATCAAAATTTAGTTCTACTACACAGTTTTATTAACATTAAAGGCTAAAATTTCGCTTTTTGCTGTTTAGTACTTTGTGGATCCTCATTTTGCTTTTATTACAGCTTTTCATTGACAAAATAAATTTCTTGATGACAACTGTCAATTCATGGTTCCTTGCCTTTATAATGGCTTCTTGTGTATTTCAGTCTCCATTTAGTATCACAAATTCTCAATCTGGTTGAGATCTGGGCTGTTTCCTGGCCAATGTAGTTGCTGAATCTAGTGTTCATTGAGCCACTTATTAATCTGCAACAAAAAATAATGCTTTTTAAGTACTAAAATCAATTAGTATGGTCATATTTTAGGGTTATAATAGCATTACTTACACTTTTTGCCCTATGACAAGGGTCAGTGTCATCTTGAAAGATGCAGTTCGTTGTTACAGTAAAGTGGTCTCTGATAGTAGGCAGCAATTCTAAAATTTTCTGGTACACCTGTGCATTCTCTGAACCTTTTGTGAAATGCAAGCAACCAACATCATGATATGACATGCAGTCCCAGATCATCTGATTGGCTGAGAATTTGACTGTTGGCACCAGACAGGGTAGAATTATTTCCCTGACAAGAAAAAAAACTTTTTTTTTCTTGTCAGGAAAAAAGTACTCTTTTCTACTGATCAGGGTCCATTTGGCATTTCTTTGCACCAAATTTAACCAAGCCAGTCTCTCTTTTTTTTTTTTTGTTAACAAAAAAAAAAAAAAGAGAGTTTTGTTAACCTGGCTATCAGTCTCTGTCAAATGAGTCTTCTCCTGACAGTTACAGAGCATGCCACAACTCCCATTTGTCCTTCCCATTCCCATTTCAGTTAACCGGACAGCACATGGCAATTTTTCAGGCAGAGCTGCTTTAGATCTGGATCTTGGCATGGTGTACACAGCAGCTTTTTTCCTGTTCCCTTCTTTCTTTCAGCAGATTCAGTTTTCTTCACTTTCAACAGCAACTCTTTTAGGAATAGCCTTCTCTATTTAAAGCTTGAATCATATTTTTTCTGCGAGGTGTTAACTACATTTAACTTAGCAATGTGAAAACCAGCTCTTGTTGTGTACTTATAGCATAAAAAATTTTGACACTAGAGCAGCAAATATTAAATTATATAAATACCCGTGGGAATGAAAGATGATGCAATACAACGAAATATCTAATGATAAACCAATGAAAATGACCATCTAACTAAAAACTATATTTATGTAAGGCGATACAGTTTCTATGAACATGAGTGTATGTATCTTTATATATATATAGGTAACCCTTGTATAACGTGAATGTTAGGTTCCATAGAAATGCTGCGTTATATAAATCACATTATGCGAGACTTAGATCACATAGAAAAAGTAGGAGTTAGGTTCTGAAATCTTTTTTTTTTTTTTAAATTATATAAACAAGACATATCCAACAAAAAACAATATTTTTATTTAATCCAGGTAATTCATGTACATTAAGAAAACAAACTATGAGACAAATACATAGTATAAAATTATAAAAATTACAAATTGCACATAATGCATATATTTTTTAGACACAATAAAATAAAGCGCATATTTTAATCGTCATTACTGTCTTCAGAAATAACATTTCATAGATGTTCTTTATTTACGACTGGCCCGACGTCGTCAACACTTGAAATCTCTTGGACATCATTTGTTATAATTCTCATTGCATACTTCGGCTGGTTTAGTTATCAAGAAGTCAGTAATAAGACCTCTTACCACTATGCTGCAATTATTTATCAAGTTCATAACATAGAGCTAAACAAATATCCAAATGTCTTGTGAATTTTCCGGAGCGTTCCATTGAGGGATCATCCGTAAAATTATATAAAAATTATATAAACCGTAAAATTATATAAATCCTTTCTTGCCAAGTCCAATCCTTCTGCTAATTTCTTTAAACTGAATTCTTTAACGGATTCATCACAATCAGAAGCTTCAGCAGAACTTTCCCCACCATTTGGTTCGACATCATCTATTAATTGTACCAGTTCCTCCTCATTTAAATCTGTTTCCCCATCAATTAATTCACTAATTTCGTTTTCAACCATATCGCAAAAGCCCTCTCCACCAAAATGTGTGCGACGTTTATTATATGACTTAGCTCGGCATCAACTGGAGGTACGAAATTTTGTTCCAGAACAGCTTCAGACCATATTTTTTTCCAGCAAGCATTCATTGTAGAAGGTTGTAATTCCATAATGGACAGAGAAATAATTTTCACACAATTAAATGTTGAAAACTCTTTCCACGCTTGAGGCAGTATCATGTTTGGATTAGATTCCATTTTTTTCCAAAATTAATTAGAATGTTCAACGAATATAATATGACTTAAATGTTGATATTATTCCTTGGTCAAGTGGTTGAATAAGTGAAGTAGTATTAGGCGGCAAAAAAGTTATTTTAATATTCGGATGGCTTAAATTTGTTGGGTGGCCTGGTGCGTTATCTAAAATTAGTAGCATTTTGAAGTCGGTATTCTTTTTCTTTGTGTAACTTTCTACATCGGGTACAAAACACTCAAAAAACCAATTTTCAAACATGCTAGCTGTAACCCATGCCTTTTTGTTGGCCCACCGATAAACAGGTAGGGTGGACTTGTTGAGCCCTTTCATCGCACGAGGATTTGCGGATCAATTAATAAACATTGGTTTTGTCATGTAATCACCTGATGCATTACTACAAAACAGTAGAGTAATTCTATCTTTGGAAACTTTGAATCCAGGAGCAGATCTTTCATTTTTCGAAATATAGGTATGTTTTAGCATTTTTTTTCCAATATAACCCAGATTCATCCACATTGAACACCTGGTCTGCACTATAACCATTTTCTTCAATGATTTTTAAAAGTTCTGCTAGGTATTTCCATGCAGCTTCAACATCTGCTGATGCTGATTCTCCCTGGATTTTAAGATTATACAAAGAAAACGCTTTTTAAAGTTTTCAAACCACAAAATCCATCCAAGAATTTAATTTTTTCTTTGAGAGAAATGAATTTCCTCTTCAATGTTGGTTTTATCCTTTTCGATGTAGTTTTAATGGCCATTACAATAAAAATAAACTTTTACATAAAAAAAAAAAAAAAAAGCATTACATATGTATGTAACTCACCAGAAAATAAACTGCTCAGCTTGAGAATAACACACTTATGATTTTTAACGTGCTTTCCTGGCAGAAAACGAAGACAATTTTCAACAATAAACACTTTATACAGTAAACATTAGTGGCAAACTTATTCACAGACGTGCCAGAGGTGGCACGTCTGTGAATTTTGCTGGCTCGTCAATGATTTACAGGTGATATCCTTTTATATGCTTATAAATTATTCAACTATTTTTTTTAATTATTACAATACGTACAAGTTGAATTTTGTTTTACACGAGAAAGCAGCTATGAAGAAGTGCATATGATTGGTGCAGTAACCGACAAGTGTTGAGTTGAAATGCTAATTCTCGTCAATCGAATTCCATAACATCTGAAACTGTCATAACAACATTCACTATTAGTCTTAACACATTCACGACAGGACGTCATTTAACGTTCCGATGGAACTTCTCATTACCGGCTGGCTCAACTCACACAAAATTTCAACCCTTGGTTGAATTTTGTAGCTGCTTGTTTGTGTTTGAGGTGGCAGGTGAACTCGAACATTCATCATATGACATGTTTCAATTCTTGGTAGAATTTTATTTGAAGTTAGCCTTTGTAATCTGTCATAATGACATCGAGAATTCAAATGCAATAAAACAAACCCTTATTTCATAATTGAAAAATTGGACAATAGTTTTTAATTAGATACTGTGTTTCAGTGCAACATATGGTTTGTTTGCGTCTATACAGCATAGTTTCTGCGAGAGGGGGACACGTGATTCATTAGTTAGCACTGTTTTTATTCCACCTGTCTCTAATTGCACTATTTGTTAAGAATTACACAGACTGCAAAAGCCTCTGTACAGCACCTTATTCAGGGATATAATAAAACTAAATTTGATACTTATAACTACTTGCACGATACGGGCAGACACAAATTTAATGAAATTAAAATTTGATTTTTAAGTCGCTTGGCGAAAAAATATGAAAAAAAAAAAGGAGTTACTAGAAATTGTAGACTGCGTTGTATAAGCACCGCGTTGTACGAGGGTTACCTGTATATGCTTTTTTTTTTAATTAGGAAATTCACCATTTTAGTCATCTTACATTAGCTAAGGTAGCGCATTTCAGAATTGCCTGTCTTTAATTGCCTTTCTACAATCATGAACTGAAGATGCCTATAACACTTAGGTTAAAATTTTACAATAAATAAAATTTATGTGAGTTTACCTCCGTTTTTATATTTATTGTCAAAACTAAGAAATCATCTTTACTGAGCATTATGTTTTTAATTTTGTTTATGAAGTGTTGTATGTTCTTTATATAGAAAGGGGAATGACCTACTCTTTGAGTGTTGACACTAAGTGCTTGGATAGGTAATAATTACGGCTATCTATACCTTCAATTATCAGCTGAAGCAGAATATTATGTTTGTGAACTATGGGAACACCATAAATTCTGGAAGAGCATGTATAAGGCTATAACAGCTTTTTAACGATGTCTGATGGCCAAGATATAAGACGTAAGTAATAATTTTCAGCTCTGTAGTTCAATGTATAACCTTTTCTGAATGGAACATCCATGTACTTCATCAACTTCCTAGGCCAGTACAGCATGATCAAGACCACCAACCACCAGAGGCAGAAGTACAGCCTTTAGATCCTCCTTCCCACCTGACACTATAATCAGATCTAACATCCTTTTACCCTAAGTTACTTCTGTGGAAGTTTTCTTGCAACAGCTCAGTAAATTCAAGTTTCATTTTTCTCATGAGATTTTGCCATTACCCAATTAATGCTCAGATAATTATAAAGTTATTCATGATGATTACTCATTTAATACCCATCAGCAGGGCTCCAGAAATACAACTTACATCTACTAGCCAGAAAAAAAGTTAACTCGCTTGTCAGTCTACTTTATATAAGTATTGTTATAGGTGATGTTAAAAAAGGGGGAAAAAATGTTGCATTGATAAAACAAAGGAAAACATTCTTTAATTCTCAATATACATTACATTTAATTATACAAAAATAGGCTTTCTTTTTTGGGTGAAAAAATGTACAGCATAACAGGGCTCATTACAACTCAGCTTGTCTTTTCTTTCGTTTATTGTTCATAATGAAGGGTGAATTTATATAAATTACCCATGAACAATAATTTAACAATGTACACAAATAATAAAATTCATAAAAACAAGACAGTAGGTAGCACTCAATGTGGAACCACATTCACATTTCACAATGCATTCAGTCAGATGATCCAGCCTAACTTGGCAAAAATATCGTCCACATATCTGAACCAAATGTTAGGTCTGGGTGTAATGTTGTCAAAGATACACTGTTAGAAATGCTCCATGAAGTATTTGGCAATAGTAGGAGATATTGGATTACCCATTGCTGTCCTAATGGAACTGCTATACAAAGAAACATGTGAAACATTACTTCACTCCCCTAACCTAAACAGATCCGATGGTCTACATCTTTCCCCCTTGTGGGAGATAGTACTTTATAAAGCAGCAAATCTTTCCTAAACATAATTGTATATATATATATATTTAAAAAAAACAATTAAATTTAAATAATTAAAATAAAAAATAAATTAATAATAATAATTAAATAAATTTAGGAAATTTAACCTTAGTTACTTAGGTGGCGCTTTGTGAATATAACAGTTATTGTTTAATTAGCCTTGTACCTGTACAGATGATGCCTGTGATACTCAGGTGAAAATTCTACGAATAAAGAATAATTTACGTGAGTTAATTCCATTATTATAATAGTTAGTAATCTCCCATAATGCAAAGCACATCTCCTTGCAGATGTGCTTTGTATAATGCTATGCATTAAGGGAAGGGCCATTACCCAGACCAGTTTCGACCTTTATCGAGGTCTCGTCAGTGGGAGCCAGACCCAGAAGTGGTGATACTAAGGCAGAAGCAATGGAGAAGTTACATTTACCTATATACTAGTTGCCAAAAGGTGTACTACCTTATTATTAAATTACTCTGGATTTAGAGAAAGATGTTGGAGGTTTATTTTCCACTTTGTTAGACTATAATAATTAGATACCACAAGTTGCCTCAGTCCTGAAGATACTTCAGGTGCAAACTTTGTTTGCTTACACTTGGATAAAGGATTAAACTAAATTTATTATAGTCCAGTGGAGTTCAACCTTTTTTACTATGCAAGCTACTTTTCTATAAAAAGCTATTCGCCAATCTACTCTCTTATATATAAGTTATTCGGCGATCTACTCTTTTATATAGATCACGTTCCCCCAACCTGATATCTGATTACGCACAAATAAACAACTAACAAAAAATACACAACTAAAAAACTTTATTTGTGTATTTAAAATTTTATTTCTCTATTTTGGAAAACTAAAGTTAGAAAAAACAACAGACTGATTACAAACTCACTAGTTACAGGAAATGCTGGTTGATTAAAAAAAAAAGTTAATGTGAAATTTGGCATTGTTTGGACCTCACAATATTTTCATAGTCAAGTTGATATGAAGAAGTAGCCAATCGCAGACAATCATCCAAACGATCATTTGTAATTTGGTTTCTTGATTGATTTTTTATGACAGTCATATTTGAAAAAGCGGATTCTGACAAGAATGTCGATCCAAAACACGATAGAATTTTTCGCACAATATCAGTTAATATTGGGAATTTTTCATGTGCATACTTCCAAATGACTTCATTGTTTATTGATTTTAAATGCAAACTATTCTGAATGTTTATTATCTTAAGTTCTACTTCAGCTTGGTTTATATCAAACAGCCCACTAATTTTATTTGAAATTTCTGTGATGTTCAAGTTTTCTTGAAATGGATTATTGATAAAAGATACAATCATTCTAGTTTTATTAAAATCTTGAATTTTTTTCCCCCCTCAACTAATTTCATTTCATGAATAAATTCTTTTAAATCATAGTGAAGCATTTCTTGATTTAGTTTAAAAAAATTTAATAAAAGTAAGTATTGTTGGAAAATTTTTATTGAACTTAACATGTCAATTAAATTTTTATCTGTACCTTGTAACTCTAAATTTAAATTGCTTAATTTCGTACAGAAATCTACTAAAAATGATAAGTGTAACAACCATCTTTTATCACTCAATTGTGGATAAATATCTCCTTTTTCACCAAGAAAAATTTTTACATCATTAATTAATACAAGAAATCATTCTAAAAATTAACTTCTGCTGAGCCAGTGAACATTATTGTACAACAGAAGTTCCCTATCATCATCTGCTTGTAATTTAAATAACCACCATTGCAGGGCTTTTCCTTGAACAGAATTTGCAATTTTAAATGTAATATCCAAAACATCTTGTGTTTAATCTTTTACTACACAGTACTTGTTGGTGAATAATACAGTGGTACATTAAAAAATCTGGATATTTGTCATCGTTTTTACATAATGAAATGAAGCCTGATTTATTACTATCATTGTGTAGCACCATCAATTACTACTGATGGTGCTACACAAGTTTAAAAAGCGGAAGTTTGTGTTGTTTCACAAATTCATCAAATGCCGAAAAAATGTCTTCTCTCCTAGTCCTTCCCAACAATGGTATAATTTTCAAAAGTTCTTCTTTACTTGAATAATCTTGAAATACCATGCGAATAAATACCATTAACTGAGCAATATCAGTGAAGTCGTTTGATTCATGAAATTGTAATGAAAACGCAACACACTGGTGAATGTCTGACATTAACCTGGCCTGAAAACTTTTCTCCGGCAATTGGAACTCTTCCTTTCGGCAATTTGAAACTTTGTCTGCGGCCTAGAAGTAGTCTCTCTCTCTCTCTAGCAACGTCTCGAACTGAGAAGCTCCTTTCTGGAAGCGGGAAACTCCTCTCTCAAGCAACGTGGATCCAGGCAGTCTCTCTGACGGCGACTCTGGACCGGGCGGCCTCCTCTATGACAGCAATTCAGGAACTGTGACCACTCTTGCTTGCTTCAGTCCCTTTTTATTAGGCCTCCTCCGAGATCTCGCATGAAGTTTGACAACCCCAAAAGAATCGGTATGAGTCTTTCATCTTAAGTTTCAAGTCCATTTTGGTAAGATTTCAGTGACCAGGCAGAAACCGAACTGAAACCTTTTTTCTCTTTATTTTAGTAATTACTTTTATGCACCGATCAAGAGAATTTGCTTACAAAAAATACCTTTCTGATATTTCAAGTTCTTTAGTACTGAATGAGAGTTTTTGCTCTCCTGGTCTCTGAAGAGAACTAACCATGCCTTACTACTGAACTTGACGACTTTCACACCCTTTCTTAGTCAATGGCGACAGTTACAATTAAATCAAGAAAATATTAACACCTATAACTCCCCCCCTCACCAAAACAGAGACCACAATGTATGTCGCCATCTCATATGCAGGCCACATCTGAAAAGCTGACAAAAATCCTGAAAAAAATCTTATAACCATATACAGATCATGTAAAAAAAACTAGCCCCCCCCACACACACACATACACAAAAGACTGCTCTTTCCCTAAACTATTAGGTGCATTGTCCTGATGAAAGATGATTTCTTCCTTTTGCAAACCAGGTCTTTTCTCACAAATTTTTTCATCTAGTCTAGTTAAAAGATTGGAACAATATTCCCTGGTTATTGTTTTACCCTATTCAAGATAATCAATAAACAAAATGCCTTTAGCATCCCAAAACACCGATACCATGACCTTGTCTTCTTTGGCATTGAACAACCGGCTTCTGTTCACTGTTCTGACTGCTGTTTTGGATTCTGGTGTGTAATGGTGAATCCAAGTCTCATCCATAGTAATAAATCAATGCACAAAATCAGTTTTATGCTTGTTAAAATGCTCCAAGCACTGTTCAGAGATTTTCATGCGAGTGCGTTTTTCATCGCACCACTCATCTTGTGCAAAGCTTTTTCATTTGCAATTCTTCATGCAAAATGTATCCTACACGTTCTTTTGAAATGCCTATAGTCTCAGCAATTTCAAGCACTCCGACTCGTCGGTCATCCAACACGATATCGTGCACTGATCAATGATTTCTGGTGTTGTTACACTTTTTGGATGTCCTTCACCTGGATCATCTTCAAGGCTGATAAGGCAGCGTTTAAACTAGGCAGCCCATTTCTTAACTGTCAAAAACGAAGCAGAAGAGTGCCCATAAACTTTTATGAAGTTTGAATGAATTTCTTTTGGCATTAAACCTTCTTTTACAAAGAATTTTATAACCACACAATACTCAATTTTATCCATTTCAAGGAATATAGACAACACTTTGGCTTCAGACAGCTGTATTAAAAAAAAAAAAAAAAAAACTACTACTTGATAGAATGGCTTGCAATTTCACATGGATGATTATGACAGATGTACCAACTTAGAAAAAAAAAAAAAAATCCTGCCGATAGTGTTGCCATTTATGGTTGAGGCTGAGAACTTTTCCTACCATCCACATATTTTGACAGTCCTCCCCATATGCCTCCAGTCAGACAATTAATGGCAATGCAAAGGAATTGCATCTAAGAGCTATTTTGAAGTTCTACTAATTTCTTCTAGCATTTCAAACTAGTTTGGAAGATCTGAAATCAAGGGGTAGCTCCAGAATTTGAGCTTGCTGATCACATTTCTGAATATAAGATCAAAGCAAAATGAACCTAAAGAGAAAAATCCATTAAAATGATATATGCATTATTTAGTTTAGAAAAGTGGAAAAATATTTGGCTGGCTCGCATATTTGGATGGTACAGCATAGTTTAAAAGTTGATTTCAATATTACTATGAATTATGTTAACTAACCTGGAATGCCTGCACAATCTCTGGATCCTGGAGTATTTCTTGCATCCCTGCAGCCATGAATGGAGGAATGCCACCAGGAAATTTACCTGCAAAGCCTCCATAACCAGAATCACCATGCTGCTGCTCCTGTACATAGGTATTATAAAATAAATTGGGGGAAAAAAAAAAGAAAAAAAAAGATTTCTAA